>NW_021680563.1:281783-282179 GCF_001412515.2 Diachasma alloeum
ATGTCGTTAAGGCCAACGGGAATCGATGGCCTTCGTCGATGGCCAACTGCTTCAGCATCCTCAGAGATAGCCAAGGTGCACAGCTGGTGCCATATGTGACTGTCGTCAGCTGAAAGTCGATGAGTTTTTCTTCGTCGTCTTTCCAGAAGATCCGTTGATAATCCCAATCGTCTCGATGAACACGAATCTGGCGGAACATTTTCACAATATCCGCACCAAATACTAAATGATGCCGACGTAACCAGATAAGAACGTCGGAGCTGTCTACTTGTCGCTTCGATCCTGGATGGAGTATGTCGTTAAGTGATACTCCTGATGAGCTGCGATGCGATGCGTCGAACACCACTCTCAATTTTGTGGTCGTGCTGTCTGGTTTAAGCACTCCATGATGAGGCA
>NW_021680563.1:282210-353184 GCF_001412515.2 Diachasma alloeum
ACGTCGGAGCTGTCTACTTGTAGCTTCGGTCCTGGATGGAGTATGTCGTTAAGTGATACTCCTGATGAGCTGCGATGCGATGCGTCGAACACCACTCTCAATTTTGTGGTCGTGCTGTCTGGTTTAAGCAGTCCATGATGAGGCAGGTAATATGCCTGCTTTGGCTGTGAAGTTGAAGGTGCTCGCTGCATGTGGTCCAGGGCCTCGTACTCTACGATGAATTTCTTATAGAGGGTATGAGTGACTGGATCTGACGATAATTTTCCCAATAGCTTAGATAGCCGTTTCTTGGCCGTTGATGCTGTATCTCCCAAGGCGGCTGGTGATGATTTAAAGGGGAGACGCACTACATAACGTCCCGACGCATCCCTCTGATGAGTCTCGATAAAGTGTTGTTCGCATTCGGCTTCAGCTTTGTTCATGACAGCTNTGTATCCTGCCAACACACGGAACGGTTAAGCCCAGTTCAACTTATTGTCCTAATAGATTGATACTTAACCGCTCGCGTTCTGTTGCTGCGCAGCTGCGTCCTGCTCTTCAGAGCGTACCCTAGCCAACATTTGTGGTACGTTGTGGATGAGAGTATGATGCTCCTCGCCACACGTCTTGCACTGTTGCTTGCTCTTGCATCTGGGTACTCGATGAGGACCCAGGCAGTTGTAGCAGAGCCCCCTGTCAGTTAAGAGCTGCTTCCTCTCGTGTAGCCTCAGCTCCATAAACTTTGGGCATTGCGGCCCCAGCCAATGGTCTTCCTGGCAGGCCCTACACTCCCTCTTCTTGTCGACCGGTGGTGTAGACGTCTGCCCAGTCCCCGATGATAACTTTCCTGATGCCTTTTTCGCGTAAGACACCTGATTAACCGAGGCCGTTGACTTAGGCTTCTGAAAGCACTTGCCTGTTGCTGCTCCGTCCTCATCTGGTTCGACGTTCTCCAAGGCCCTCGCTCTGGCCTTGAGAAACTCCATGAAGACCTTCAACTCGGGAGGTTTCGTTGAATCCCCTAGCGATATTTCCCAATCCTCTCGGGTTTTGGTGTCGATGACTTTCCTCACGATGTGGGCCACTATGATGTCCCAATGCTCGACTGGCGCTCCAAGATTTTTCAGAGCCTCTAGGGCCTCCGACACAGTGTCGATGATGAAGAGAAGTTCTGTCGCTGACTTCTCCTTGAGCTCCCGAAGATTGAGGATTTTGTTGAGATGAGCTGCCATGATGAGCCTTGGATTTTCATAGCGAGTGACCAGCTTTGCCCAAACAAATTGATAATTTGCTGCCTCAGGTGCGATGTTGGAGATGAGTTCTGATGCCTTGCCCTTCAGCGCATTCTTCAACCTCACCATCTTGTCAATGTCGCTGGAGGGCTGGTTATGCACGAGCGAGACATAGATGTCGTGGAAGCTCTTCCAGTTCCCATATTTCCCATCGAAGTCAGGCAGTTTGATCTTCTCCAGATTACTAGATGGTGATTTTCCCGTTGATGATTCTGCCCTATTGTTCGTTTGAATAGCTGCCTGAATGCTCCCCAACTCTCTTGTCGCTCGAGTATAGGACTGGAGAGCTTCCTCGAAGACGTCGGAGACGAAGTAAGGATGCGAAAAGATCTCCTCCGTAGCCTCCTCCAGCATCTGTTCGTGATAAGACGAAAAATTCGTCCATTGTGTTTCGACGATGTGATGATGGGCCTTGATGTCCTCCGATTTGAGCTTTGCGATGTCTTCTTTTTTTATCTCCCCTATGGTGCCCTTCAATACTGACAGGCGGCTCATCTGGATTTTAACCTTGTATTCAATGTTAACGGGCGACGGGTTTATGGTTCTCCTTTTCGATTCAGTTTCGAGAGCGCTGCGAACGTCTCTTGGAAGGTCAGCTCCGTCTGACTCAGGATTCTCGAGGTCCTTCAAATTTCCCTCGGTGTTCTCGATGATGACTTCCACTTTGTCCATGATCTCGATGACGATCCCCCTTGCCAAGTCAGAAATAAAGTTCTCGACTTCCTCGGCCCAAGATAATCCCTTCGTGTTAGAATCGTCAGTCATGAAAACAAGACCAATTCGATGAGATTCCGCGTTTTAATTTGAAGAAAGTGGATGATTTACCGACCGTAGGGTTTGATGAGGTGCCGATGAGTTACCGACCGTCGTTACGGCAACCGTCGATGGGTTACCGACCGTAGAGCCTGATGAAGTGTCGTTGAGTTGCCGACCGTAGAGACGCTGAGTAACCCTTGCTACTCGACTCGACTCTCGTCGTCCGTGCGCGTAGCCGTGTGAACCCCGTTGCACCACGCGTTCCCAGCGTCTATGATCCCCACGTGTTACTGCACTTCACCACACTGTCTCTTGTCCCTGTCTTTGATAATTATCCACTTTCAACACCGCACTTTTATACTCCACTATCCGGCTCGAAGGACCAATGTTAGAAATCAATCACGATTTGATGAGCCGGGTGGTCGGAAGGAAAAGTGAGGTTCGGGTTAACGGGTTGATGATTAGCCGGAGGTAATTTGATTAGTTTCCTTTAATAAACGAATAATCTTGCACTGAAAGTTACACAACACAGAGTTTAATAAATAGATGAGTTCCGAGTGGACTGTATACAAATTAACAAAAAGATGATTTGCAGTGATAATGTTCGATAATAGATGCGATAATTTTCCGGCACTTTCACTCGATGAAGTTCGATGGCGTACTAAAGGATACGACACGCACGATCGTCCTCATATGTGTTCGTCGATGCCCGAAGGTTGCCGAGCAAGCAAAATTCGACATTTAGCCCGACTGAGGGATGATTTTCAACAGTAGCAGTTATATGTAATCTGTCAAATGACTTCTGTCGCACTGCCTGTTTATTTAACTAATTCAATAATAGTATATTTTTCACTCTAAAAATAATCGTTTCTGAATTATAACGAATTTTTCCCCTTTCAGAATTAGACCAAAATTTAATTGGATGCCTAAAAATATTTTTCTGAAAGTTTGAGCCATTTTCATTATTCATTCCTAAGAATGTCGAAAAAAAGCAATTATTTGCAGAATATCGTTCGAAAGACGCTGATTATCCACACTTTATTTTCGAACTTTTCCTGGTCAATTCGACGAAGAAATTGGACCATTGAAAATCTGTAAATAAAAAGTATTTCGACGTTTTCATTTTACAGATAAAATTTGATATTCGTTGATTTTGGGATATACCTAAGTCTTGGTTTCATTAAACGTAACCTCGAAAAACAAAAATGACTTGGAAAAACAAGAGATTAATTTTGTTGATTCCACCCTTGGCATTCAAGTTAATTTAATTATCAATCACTCCAATTAGTTTGTCAGTTCTTAGCACTTATCACTGACAAATAACTTCTGATTCAATGCATTATAAACAAATACATGTATAGGAAACATACTCTGATGTACTTTATGCTTGCACGGTGTTTGTTTCTTATTTGAGGCTAGAAGTCCGCTTTTACATTCGCGCGCATTTTCTTGAAACATTGAAGTATCATTTTTACACTGTCATCTTCCTTTTTCCTCCGCAAACTTGTACTAATCAGCTGATATGATGCCCAGTTCTATTCCATTAATCGAAATCGAATGCAAAATAATCGATTATCCCCATGAAATCCGCCATGTTCGATTAGTGACCCGTGTCGCTTTTTATATAGGAACTCTTTTATTATGCCTTTTTTTAAATTGTTTCTTTTAACAATTAATGGTTCATCATTGTTCCATTATGCTAAGTGTTAACACGCACGAAAAAGTTTCATAGAAATTCCTAGCAAATTCGCTAGATAATTCTATTGTATTTCTACTGCACTTTTTATTAGTTTTTGGCCGTTTCCATCGAAATGTTCAATAGAACATATTCTATAGAAACAATCAATAGAATTCTATTTTTCTATACAACTTATTCTATAGAGATATTTTCTGTGGAATTCCCTTGGTTCACATTCTCTAAGTTTTTTTTGTTTAATTTTCTTGATGAAAAGAAAAGAAAAAATACAGTGAAAAAAACATGGAAAATTTCAGCCGAGGAAATTTCATAGAAAATATCTCAATAGAATAAGGTATAGAAAAATATATTTCTATTGAGTTTTTCTATAGAATATTTTCTATTGAACATTTCAATAAAAATGGCCAGAAGCTAATAGAAAGTTCAACAGAAATCCAATAAAATTGTCTAGCGAATTAACTAGGATTTTCAACTGAATTTTTTCATATGTGAAGACTAATCGTAACAATGCGTTTCGGTTAATCAATTGTTTGACCCTCTATTGTGAAAGTCTGCCTGAGTAGTACTTTTTTGAGAATTTTTGTACAATTGTTGTAAAAATCCGAGGTATTTCTCAAATTGGTTCTCCTTTCTCATTTCAATCAGAGTGCAGTAGTCAGTCACGTGACTCCTTCACATCAGTTTTGTTCAGGAAATTCCGCCTTTTCTTTTCAACTGTTTTCCCATTGTTTATCCAAAAAGTCTAGAACATTTAAGAAGTTTGTCAATTTTTTTTAGAAAACCTCATAATTGTTTTGAATTCTTTGGAAAACTCCCAAATTATCTTACATTTGGATGGAAAAGCTGACGATTCTCTCATTTTTTAGGGAAATTGCAAACTTCCTTGAAGATTCTATAAATCCTTCTTTATTCACCTTTTCAGAGATGAATGTTATAAAGAAGCTGATATATACAATATTCATTAATGAATGAATTAATTTCTGAAAATGTTCTCTTAATGAGTGCTCACATCGGGAATAGGACTTGCCCTAAAATTTTCGTATTCCTAATGTCAATAGTTTCAGATTTGCATTATTATTTCAGGCAACCTTTTCACATTTCTAACGCAATTGCGGCCGTGATATTGGTGGCCCTTCCATTATACCTTTTTTTCCATATCAGATTCAATATTTCTTACTTCGATTCATTGTTAGCTGTGAAATTTATTCATTAGCTGTGAAATTTTCATATTGCGATGACTGATTTGCGCATGTGGTAATTCCTATGCTCATTGAATTAGATTTTAATCATAATTGCAATCAAATTTCTTTTTGAACATAATTCAGAGAGTAAAGTGCTGGAATTCAATGTTTGGTGATACTCTGGTAAAGGTGTGTGCCAACACTGCTATAATTTTTTTAATTCAGTTCACTCGGTAGTTCAATTAATCTGCTGTTTATATTATCAATATAATTTCGTGCTTAGAATATCGCCACCTCATGCTTTTAGCACCGAATAAAAAAATTGAAACTTAAAATGACAGATTGACTTTTCCATCCTTTCTCATGAATTTAAAATTTATGTTAATGGTTCAGAGAATATTGCGGAAATATCATCGTTTTTGTTCTCTGATGTTAGGGGATATTGAGTCATAGCTTTTTATTCATAATTGAATTTTTTAATTTAGATATTATTATTATTCGTTGTAACGAGATTTTCTCGTTACGGTAAACTGTTTTACCAACGCGAAAAAAACCATGAGTTAAGAATGGTTAGAGTGAGGGAAAGAGTAGAGAGCGACATCTAACGTCAGCTGAAGAAGCTGAGCGAAAAATGAGAGTGACATCGACGGCGCGGTTTGGGTGAAATTATAGAGAGGCTGTCGATACGCTGTCGCCATATCTAGAAACTCGCCCGGCTGTGTTTGGGGAAAATGGGCCAATGTACTGGCGTTCCAACTGGGCGATTCTAGAGGCGCTATCGACTTAGACTAGGGACCAATAGCTAGGTGAGAGGACTAGCGCCCCCTCGATTGCCGTCGAACTGATTGGTGGTGGTGGGGTAACGGATGACCCACCGCCGCTGAGATGTTCAGACTAGGGGGAGAAGGCCCTAGTAGATTTCGAGACAATCGGTGACAGGCACTGGAGTCGAGCGGATGAAAATCGTCCGGTCCTCGACGACGGTTGTAAGTGGCATTAATCGGTTATGGATTATGGGGGTCCGTTGTGAGGACAAGATCCGAAACAGCGAGAGAATGGGACGCTTCGGCGTCCCAAACAGAAGGATCGGATTACTTTGAGGATGTGTGATGTTTTAATTCCATGTTCTCAGAGATCCATCACTTCGGACGAAAGAAGTGGTGTTGGCGTGGATCCGTGGGCCGAGAGTTAGGCCGACTCCTGGAGGCCCGATCGCATGTGTCTCCACGACAAGTAATTTGGGTATTGGCCCACGGTGATACTGCTTTTACCGAGCATTGAGGTTGAGTTGGGATGGGCACAGGTGGGTGAGAATAAGCCTCCGGATAGCTGTGTCGCATGTGCCTCTCAATGTTCGGCGCTCCGAGGAGTGAGAAGGATTCGTAGGTAATGGTCAACCTCTCCTGAGTTGAGCCACTCTGGAGAGGAAAGAATGCATCAGAGGAATGGAAACATCTTCGGCGAAAGATACAGGAGGGAATGGCTCCTGGAAGATACGCTGTATCGAGGTCTCTTGGCTGAAAAGACGAAGATCGATCGAGTGAATTACTCCTAGTATGGTGGACCTTCCCCACCCTACTGTTTTACGCTGATGCGGGCTCGGCATTGTTAGTCCCGCCACGAGAAGTCCTCAGGGTAGACGGGTTATCCTGAGGCCGGTTTACCGTTGGATTTTCCGTAAAAATCCAGCTGGCGCCCGACATAATTTAGCGATAGAAAAAATGCCCAAAATAGTTTGGGATATTTGCTGGTGAAGCACCGGCATAAATCCCTTACACCGTTGAAAGTTAAAAAATAGATCATCACTTTCACTGTCTTGCATTCAGATTCTCCTATACTTAAGGATAATCGGGCGAGGGGGAAATGTAGGAGGTGAGGCGGAGGGGTTTCTATTGTTTTCCTGCAGAAAACCAATCGCTGAACAAAAAAATTTTTCCCATTCGGATTCAAAATTCAGGCAATATTAGGGAGTATCTCCGGTTAAAAATTATTTTTGGAGCTAATCAAATTTATTTGTATCTGTTCCATGCATTAAATGGTTTTCAGATTGTTTTTTTTTTAATAAATGAAAAAATATTTATCCACGCGAGAAAGTGGCAACATCGTCGGTAGTTTTTTTTTCACCAGGAGCTGGTACCATTGGCTCGAGGGAGCTCCAATCATAACGCTTCATAGCTCTCTCTCAAGAGACGTTTAAATTGACCGCGCTACCCTCACCCGATCGGTACTTTGGACGTTGCTGCTCGTTTGGGCTGCGTACGCAGAAATTTCTATTTTCAGTACTTTTTTCCCAATTATTAATAACCAATGCTCCTAGGCGACAATCTTTTTCACTCAAAAAATCATTGATCACATGTTCTACATATGTCTAAAATTTCATGACTTTGGCTGAATTTTTTCCTTGGATTTTGCAGTTTTTTTGTGATTTCCATAAGATCACGGGTTAAATGACTACTTCTTCAAAAATTCATAATAAATTAACCATTCTGCCCAACAGTCTGAAACTTTGCACACGCCTTTTCCTTCATTTAAAGAATACGTAAAAAAAATGAAAAAAATTGCTGCTTTTTTTCTAACCCTCCGGGCTCGCCCGGTTATCCTTAACGTAAAAAATTAAGGAAAAAAACGGCAATTGAATCATTCTATTTTCCTCTGACCTAAATGATTTTGATAATTATAATTGGTTCATCAATCGAAAATACGGAGAAATTAGGTACAGAATATTCATGTCTTGAATCAGAATTTAAAAGTAACTTTCTATCTTCACGCTGTAAAGAAATATTGAATACCATTTAATTTTCAGTACAATTTCAATTTTCATGATTTTTCTCTCTCAAACTAAATTAAATGTCTCTGTCCTAAAAATTATTACTGAACTGTCCATGAAATTTAAATTTTTCTTTCATCAGTAGACTAATGAAATGATTGAAAAATCGCCATTTTCAGAGACTGCGACGTTTTTTCATACAAATAATTCTATAATAATCCATTTTCCATTCTAGAAATAATTTTTCCTGAATTGTAATGAATTTTTCGGATTTCAGAACTTCACCAAAAAACGATTTCATGCAAAAAAATTATATTTTTGCAAGGTTGAACCATTTCCATTATTAATTCTCAAGAAGAGAATGTTGAAAAAAGCAAGTTTGTGTCATTCCCTTCGAAAACCGCTGCTAATCCATGCTTTATTTTTTATCTTCTAGCAAATTCAATAATGTGTAATGTCCAAAAATTTCATACTAGAAATTTTAATCCTAGAATAATTTTATGTAGAATAACTAAGAAACAAATCGACTAATGTAAACTAAGTAGAGTGCATTCCATCACGTGAACTCGATTAAAAAATTCCAAAGACATTGGAATAGAGTTCAAAAGTGATGAAATGGCCCACTCAGTATGCCCCCATTACCCAATACTAAGATCCGCATGCGGAGGAACGATTGAAAACCGATGAATCGAAACCCCGAAACCCAAATGAACTACTTCCCCAGTAATAACCAAATGAGTGTAAAAAGTCCCACGACATTTTCCAACAATTAAGAATGGATTCGTTGGAGCCCACGTGACAAGTGACCTCAAAATTCATATAAAAATGTCAGAAAAATGAAAATTAATCAGTCTTGAAGCAACGATGGAGCAGCGTTATGTCCAAATTATTCCCAGGCTAAAATTCCCCTTCAAATTGCCGACAGGCAATTTCAACATCGCCCTAAATTCCTTAGGCCACCTCAAAGTCCAATATGTTCCAAAACACCAGCAATGGAATCAGCGAAAATCACCAACCCCCACCCCATAAACCCAACGCCTAAATTCAAAACTTAAAAACTACAATTGACAAAAGTAAACCTCAGTCGTGGAAAGCTCGGGGAACGAATACGTTCTCCAATCTTCGGTAATTCGGATTTTTCGGTTACGAGTCGGAAAAAGTCAATCTTTCGTCATAGCTCCCAACAGAAATCAGTGAACTGGATTTCGAGGGTGGTCTCCTGAGTGCTGACGATCGCTACCGAGAGTTGATCGATTTTGGAAATTCGGAAATTTGAGTTATCAAAAACCCCTCGTCAAAATTAACGAGAATTTTCACATTCTCTAGTATCGTAGAAAGAAGAGATAAACTCTTTTGGCTTTAAAATCACGCGTACGAACCAATAAGGCCTTCGCGACTCCAAACGCCTTACGGTACAAGTGTGCGTGTATTTATAAACAATTCGGATCCTTAATTTAAAAATACTAAAGTACATTGTGAACTGAAAAATACTTTAAAGAGAGAAATTGTAATAAGTGTCTGAGACGACATTTCCATCTATTTGGGATTACATCTCCAATAAGCAGAAAACCTGTAAGTAAATCCTAAGTAAAATATTGTTGTCAAATTTGAACTTTGTGATTCGCGAAAAATCAATCAAATCTAACCAACTTCAAATTTCCCCTGACATTGTAAACTTGGCTTAACCGGTTAAAACAAACAATTAAAGGTGTTACACATCCGAGAAATTCGCTTAAATCATTTCAAATATCCCTTCGGAATAGAAAATATGAAACTTCCGGTCCCATTAACTAAGAAGAAAACAAGGTAAGAGTGCAGAATAAACGAATTGCTCATTGACACTCGGAAAAAAGCGATAAGAAACATTTTGTCGCACTTTATTTTTATTGTTCATCAAGGAGTTCTTGATACCTGATCCATTCGAGTCCAACGAATCAATTCAACGGATAAATCAGTTTAGAAACTCAGGATTTTCCCGCCTGAAAAATTCTTCGGACATAACAAGCAGTAACAATTCTGGTGGAAGTAGTTCACGTAATCGGTCCGGTTTTTCAATCCTTCCTTTGATTACGCGGGATAGTACTGAATTAATTGTAGGTTACGAACAATTGAAATTATGCGGGAATAAAATTTCTTTAATCGAGAGTGGTGACTTTTCCTACATATAAGGAATTCGTTTATTGTAACGCGTTGTGGACAGCCTCATAAAACTTTAAAATTCAACTGTCAAAATTTATCAAAATACATAAACGAGTAGAAGAAAGTGTTTCCGTGAAAGTATCCATAATAGCTTTTAGCACGACTAATTGCCAGTGAGGAAATTACGGATTTACCTAGGGATCTACAAATAAATCGATTAACTTATAGCAAACAGACCGAATTGTGAGTAGTAAAATTTGTAAACCCAAATTTGAATCCATCAGATCATTCCAGGTGTAAAAAATTCCGAGGTAATTAAATTGTTCGATTTTTGTGAATTAAATATTCTGTTTTGGGAACCTATTTTTTTCTTAAATTCGTAATTAAAGCATAAACCAATTTTAAATCTCTTGATTGTTCAATATTTTTGGAGAACTTAATCCTTTCCCTATTTATCAAATCCTTTTTCTACCCAAAAAGCCCCTTTACCAAGGTAAGAGTATAAAACTTCGCGTCGTCCAATACATTTAAACCTTTAACAATTTTAGCTTTCTCGTAAATATAAATTGAAAGATAGTCCTCCGACGCATTAATAAATTCTCCGGACATAACAAATGATTGAAAATCTTCACATAAAATGTAGTCCGACGTTTTTTTTCATGGAGAAAAATCACTATTCTTTGATTGTGTGCTATAAAGTATTGACGTCATTAAACAAAACCTCGAAAAACAAAAATCGAATAAAAAAATTGACATCGAATATTTTTAGATTTCCAATTTTTTTCATTCTATTATCGACATTCAAGTTTATCTAATTATCAATCAGTCAATTTTATTAGCTCTTAGCACTTGTCACCAAAAAAATGTTTTTAATTCCAGTAATTGTAAACAAATCCTTGTGTAGATAATATACACTGATGTATTCAATGTATGTATTGTGACGTATTTTCTTACCTCTGCGGACGGTGAAAAATACGCAGCCCTCAGCGACCAAACAACGAAAAGAAAGTTGGGCGCCAGCACGGGTGAACCGTGCAATTCAAACAACAAATCAACTCGACAATTACTCGAGACGAAAGAACAACCTCCGACAGCTCAGACAACCGCGGTGGCGGCTGGGTTCTCGATACAAATGGTTGTTCTGAAGTTTCCGAAATGACTTGGTTTTCTTATCTAACAAATTATTTTAAAAAAAAGGCAATAATCCGGGGAATAAATAATTTATTCGATAAACCCCCTTGTTCATTTCAATCCAAATCACCCCTCAGAAAATTAATAACACAAATATTCAACAAAAGCTAAAGACTCGATACACTAGAAAATCCCTAACCAATGATTGGTCAAAATAATAAANAAAAATGCAATAATCCGGGGAATAAATAATTTATTCAATAAACCCCCTTGTTCATTTCAATTCAAATCACCCCTCAGAAAATTAATAACACAAATATTCAACAAAAGCTAAAGACTCGATACACTAGAAAATCCCTAACCAATGATTGGTCAAAATAATAAAATACTAGTCAGTCAAAAGAATAATTTCAGTCAAAATTACAAAATTATGAATAAAGTCAAACTGTAGAAATGACTAGAGAAAATAAAGTCAAATAATATCACTGAATGGGAGGTTAATTTTCCGATAGAATAAAATGTCAAAATATCCCAAATCGAAGAGGTGACTGACATCGACCGCGGCAACTGAAATTGCCTCGGAACAGACAATACAAAAAGGTGACCGCAATCAAGGTCAGATACGAATCACTCGAGCGTTGATAAGACGCTACAATTTCAACTGCCGATGCGATGACGAAATGATATGACAACTTCAAATATCGAAAACAAAAGTAATTACCGAAAATTTCGAATATCAATGTAGTTCTCAAAATTAGTTCAAAACTAAATACATTATTTGAAAGGATTTGTTCTACCGATTCCTCATCCGATCGGCAAACAAACCGTTGAAACGAGAGTCAAAATCCGTTCAGAGAAACCACTGAATTCCCGAGAAAATCGAACATCTCAAATCACAATATAATATCAAAATCATACGTCCAAATTAAATTATACAAAAGAGCTAACCTCTGCCGAACAGACGATCAGAACTCGCCCCGAAAATCAAAAGACTCTAATGGCGTCACTTCGTCCGATNAGTCTAGTCCAGGAGCCAGGGCGAAAGTTTCTCCAAAGACTTCAAATCCCGTAAACGCTGGTGTCCACAACAAGACGAATTGCTCCACCAGCAAGAGGTTCTCCACAGAACAACAGCTCGTTCGCCACCCAAACGAGAAGTGAGGCTAAAACCCACGCTTCTCCCATGCGTTCGGGACACTTCCCGCCAATCGAACCCCATTGGCCAGGGCCGTTCCATGAGCCGCTCTGATTGGTTGTAACCCAACCAAACCAGACTTATTCTCCAATAAACACTCAGCTGTGTGACAACGTCACCAAAATAGGGAATAAATATCCAATTCCTTTTCCCTTTATTCCGTATCATTACCGGACGTCTAACGTCAGTCCGATAATTTCTCTCGCACTGCCTAAACCCTCACTGGATGGTAAATTTCACCGTTGAACGGTCGAAATAAAATAACACGTTACAGTATATATATGATGCTTGTTTCTTCTTTTCGAGGTAAGAAATCGAATTTGTAATTCTCGAGAACTTTCTTGAATAGTGGTGCCGTTGCGGTCGCATTGCTCATCCTCATGAAAATTCACATGAGAACTGGCCAAAAATTCTCATCAATGTGCCTATGAGGCCCATGAGCAGTGCACCATGACACTTGCGGTGGCCGCCATGACAGTGCTCTTTTCTTTTTCAATAGGACTTTTTTTATATAAGGAGGAAGGAGGATGTACACACGATGTTTGTTTCTCTTATTCGAGGTTACACTGAGAAAAAAATCCCTAAAAAATTAATGTGCTGTACCCCAATGCTGGGACATAACATGGAGTCATCGATAAATTCATATGGAAAAATCCAATTTGTAATTCGCGTTCACTTTTTTGAGTAGCGCTGTTGTAACCGCATTGCTCATCCTCATAAAAATTCACATGAGAATGCGTCTGTCGCGCGCCACCATGACACTTCCAAATGCATGTCCTGCGCCATGACAGTTTCTAATGCATGCTTTTTTTCCATAAGGATATAGGACTTTTTCACTTTTACACGTGCGTCCGTTCTCCCTTTTGGCCGCCACCGGAAAGACCGAAATTCGTTTCCGCTCGATCAATCACGACAAATCACGTTTCCACCGTAATGCACTTATACTATATCGTATAGTTCATTACAAAATGTTCTCTATTATACGCTACCTGAATCGCTCATGAAAATGCTCATTTGCAATGCCTATTCTTTTTTCCAATGTCATCTGTCCGTGGTCTCTCTGAAGTTTGTTGTCCCCAATGCCATGTGTCGGGGTTCCCCCTGAAGCTTGTTTTCATTCGAGATATTTCGAGTTCGACTTTGTTCAATTCGAGTTTTTTCCCTGGTATCTTGTATAGAATAGGATCCGCTATGCTTCCCAATTTTTCTAAATTTCTCAGAAACGTAAGTTTCATCGAAGTACTGAACCAGCTCTTTCGCACTTGAAGATGTAACCTGCTTCAAGTGCTTCATCCCCTCAGGAATATACTCCTTACAAAAAAGCGTGACCATCCAGCATGCTACAAAATTGATTAAATTTTGTGTCATGCTTGTACAGATTGGTTAATCCCAATTCCTGAACTTTCCTGTACGTACTCTGGCATAGGTGGTAAAAGCACCCTTGAAGTATCACATCATCACCAAATATTTCCCGAACAGTGTTAACAATGGCGATCTCGAAATCCACATAAAAATTCCGAGGGTCAGGAAAAATGTTCCGATCATGACATTCATCCATGTAGTGCATACGCTGGCTATGGTTTTATCCCAAAATCGAGGTCCCCATGAGTACTTAGTCTTTATTTACTAATTTTGGGGCATAGAACAGGAATATGACCAGTAGCTTCCGATCCCCGTTGCCCTTGCCATTGTTATTAATAATTTAATTGTTTAAAACGTCATAACGACGTATCTATGGGAGCTACAGAAAAAATTTTCGAACAAAAGTTGTTCGTCTCTTTAAAACACACAAAATTCTTTTTGTTATTTATTCAGATAACTCAATTTTTAACGGCGTTATGGCTGAATAAGCGTTTGGAGAGCGCGCCGCGGGGCCTCCTGTACGCCGAGCTCTGACGCTGGCTCATTACGGGGTGAGTAAGGTTCATTATGGGTTAAGTCAGCATCGAAGAGTATTCGTTTTTTTTTTTCATTTTATTTATTGTAAGGATTCTTACATGTTCCATCAACCTGACATTTGCAAAATGGAATACACGGCTGTTTTCTGCTCACACAATTGCAACCATCTATTCGGCATGTAATATCCGTACAATTGGGGATTAAATCATGTGTCGGGGGGTAAAATTCTTTTACAACGGTGGGCTTCAAGCGCCCTCTTTGCTCCTCGTATCCAAATTGTCGGCAGTCGAGGATTGCGGGGGTTTCATTCAGACACATGAGTTGAATATGCGTGTGATAAAATGCTCGTAGAATATGGAATTCAATTGTTGCACTGGTCGGGGGCAAATCAGTGAGTGGGATTTTTTTCCCATGATAAAATGATAAATATCTCAACATATCGAAAGTAGTCGCCTCGCTGGAGATCTGTACTACTTTTACCAGATACTTCTCTGCACTCTCAATTGAAGAAGCAATATCGTCTGGCGATGATCCTGTGATAGACCCCTTCGTCACAAAACACAGGTAGTTTGGATTGATTGAGTTGACTCAAAATATCTTTGAAATTTAGTAATGCTGTGTAGACTGTTGCATACTCGGTCACAGGATGAGGTAAAACTGGAAGAAATCCGATTATGTCTTTCGTGCGAGAATCTTCTCGAAGTACAGAATTGAATGCCGACCGACACGGGACTTTTTGTTCTTTATTTGAGGAAACCCACTGATCTAACTGCTGACGAAAGTCAGCGTACATGAGGATAGCCGGCTGCAAAAGGAATATCTTTTGGGGGTTTCTCGAAATTTTTCAGTTGTTGACAAGGTAATTCAGCACTTATCGTTCTGTTTTTTAGATCAACTGAAGTTTCAGATAAGTTAGGCTTCTCATGAATTATATCCGGCTCCTTTTGCACTGCGATACATGCAGTATCATGAGTACTTTGCATACCAGTATTGCCCGTGTCCTTGTGATCAATATTATCGAATGCCACAACAGTGAAATTGCTCTTTTCAAAATGAGATGGTAGGGGCACTGTCTTTTCGCAAGTCTGAATTGCATACTCTCCCAATCTTGCTCGAATTCTCTGCACAGAATCATAAGATATACTGAGGCCAAGATGATTCAGGCTTTTCACCATTTCACTACTCCTTGACGTATGATGGACGGTCAAACCTAACATTACATGGAGGGGAGTTTTCTTCAGCCCGCTATTCAAGATGAAATAAATGATTTGGTATAATGGCTTCATAGGCGAATAAGCATGGTGAATCTGCCCCCAGCGAATTTTAAGGCGGCCATTTTATCACATTCACCACCCAAAAAAAACATTCTGTCTAAAATTTCAAATCATTATATCGATCCCCTTGTTTTTTATGCTGAAAAAACTGTTTTTTTCGATTTTTTTTTCGAGTTCTTCAAAACTACTTAAAAATCTGAAAAAATTCTGAAAAATCAAAAACATCAAAACTGAAGGAAAAAATTTTTAGTTGATCATTAATTGTTAAATAATATTTTTGATCGACACTTCTTTCATTTAAAAAATCATTCTCATAAGTAAAGATTTTTCTACCATTTTGATAAAAATTGACGAGATTCTGGGATCAATGCCCCACATTTTGAGAAAAAAAAGTTCGAAAATTCTACTTGCAACACATTAAAAAAAATGAACACCTCCAATTTTTGCATTTTTCCATGGAAATCCTTCCGTTAATCATCCCTACAGGTCTGTAATTTTTTTGGATCCATGTGTATACCCTCTCGGGTTTTTACATTTTGTTCCCTTCCCTATCTGCGTTACCATGGGCCGAGTTACTTTATCCCCAACTGCACCCCATTCGGGATTGGATTGCCAGGGAAACCATGGAAAACCTCAGTCATACAGCCGGCCGATAATGCAGGGATTCCACTGTGTCCATTGGTCACATTGACTCAATGGGTACAGCGGTTCCCTACATTCCTGCCTAGCGACTGTAGTCCCACGCGGTTAGGATTGCCTAAGCGGACACCCATCCAAGTACTTGGCAGACTGAACGCTGCTTAGCCTGGATGACCGCCGGAGCCACACACTCCCCGCGTGACCACTACAGCCCAGTGATGCCAGGCGCGAATCCCACAGGTCCCCCACTCCTCGCTCGAGTACCACTGCTCAGTCTTTAGGGCGCCGAACGCCTGGCGCTTCGTTTAAATCGTTTGAATTCGATCGACAACGGCATGACTTTTTATTCCACTTGCTTCAATGGATATTGGGAAGGAATAAATGTTTAAAATAAAGTTAATAAATATTAGATGATGTAATGATCGAACTTCTTGTAATCAATGGAGCAAGGGTTAAATGTCGCAAGGGTCAAATTTTGCAACTGTCTAACGTCACAAGTGTTACAAGAGAATGATGAAATTTTACGGAGGTTGAATGTTGCAATGGTCAAACTCCACAAGAGTCAAACATCTCGAGGGTCACAAGAGTCACAAAAGGATGGTCAAATTTCACGAGAGTCAAACGTCACGAGGGTCACAAAGGGGTAGTCAAATTTCACGGGAGTGAAATGTCACGCGGGTCACAAGGGGATAGTCAAATTTCACAAAGCTCGCAAAAGGATGGTCAAATGTCACGTGAGTCAAACATCGCGAGGGTCACAAGGGGATAGTCAAATTTCACGAGAGTCAAACGTTGCGAGGGTCACAAGGGGATAGTCAAATTTCACAAGGATCACAAAAGGATGGTCAAATTTCACGAGAGTCAAACGTCATGAGGGTCTCGCGGAGATGGTGAAATTTCACGAGGATTAAATAATTCCTACGCTAGCCCTGTTTCTCTATGCACAACCGAATTGAATAAATGTTATTATTGGAATTTACATTGCCTGTGATGTTGAATCTGAATCCGAAGTCGGGTTTTGCAAGTTGTGGTCATGTTTTCTTATTTATAACAATTCAATGTTTAAACCATCATAGCACGGAAACGGTTGCAAATAGATAACAAAGTTTCAAACAGAAAATTTCGAAAATATAAAAATTCACATTTTTTCTTGTATAACTTTGTTCCCTAACTATGATAGACAACGCGTAATCGGGGGTGGGAGTGAAGCGGGCGGTGCATTAGCCCCTGTGCGGGGTGTCAACGGTAAGCGCGGGCTATATCTTAACGGGCTATATCTCTGCAAATAATGGAAATATGACAAAACGAGACAATATTACATCTATGTATTTTTTATGAGTGAACTAGTTTGATGTTGAATTTTTTTCCGTATCTTGAACCATTTACTCACGAAACGGTATTAAACAAAAACGTTGGATGTAATTTACCTCATAATGCAGCAAAAGAGCGTAAATATTCCATTAACGGCTAGGTGTAGAGAAAAATTTCAAAAACATACTTGTATGTAAAATATGATGGCGAACATTTTTTATCTGAACAATTTTTCTCCATCTCTCCATCTCGAGTTTGCCGAAAGACGCATCGGAGCGCCCCGAAACATCGCGGGCTAACGCGCCGCCCGCTCCACTCCCATCCCACATAGCTCTTTATCTATAGTAGTTAGAGAAAAATGTTTCAAGACAAAGAATATGTATTTTGACGTCACAAACAGATTTTGTTTGAAACCTCTTTCACTATCCGCCACCGTTTCCATGATATAATGGTATAACAATTAAGCATTTACCTAATTCGTAGTGCATACAGAAACAGGACTAGCGTATGGACTATTTGGCCCTCGTGAAATGTGATCTTTTCGTTGTGACCTTCGTGACCCTGGTAAAATTTGACCATTCCCTTGTGACCCTCGTGAAACATGATCTTCCCCTTGCGACCTTCGTGACTCGCGTAATGTTTGAACCCGGTGAAATTTGGCCATCTCCTTGTGACCCCCGTGATCTCATCAAATTTGACTTTCCGCTTGTGACCCGTGTGATTTTTAATCCTCGTGAAGTTTGACCATTGCAATATTCAACCTTTGGGCAATTTAATCATTCCCTTGTGACTTTCGTGATGTCTGATCCTCGGGACATTTGATCATCTCCTTGTGACCCTCGTGAAGTTTGACCCTCGCAAAATTTGACCCTCGCAAAATTTGACCTTCCCCTTGTGACCTTCATGATCCTCGTGATGTTTGCCCCTCGTAAAATTCGACTATTGCCTTGTGACCCTCATGAACTCGTAACGTTGACCCTCCTGAAATGTGATGTTCCCTTTTAACCTTCGTGACCCTCATGATGTTTGACCCTCGTAAAATTAGACCATCTCCTCATGATCCTCGTGAAATTTGACTTTCCCTTGTGACCCCCGTGAAATTTGACCATCTCCTCGTGACCCTCGTGAAATTTAACTTTCCCTTGTGACCCTCGTGATGTTTGACCTTCTTGAAGTTTGGCCATTCCTTAGTGACCCTCGCGAAGTTTGACCATTGTAACATTCAACGTTTGTGAAATTTAATCATTCCCTTGTGACCCTCGTGAAATTTGATCATCTCCTTGCGATCCTCGTGAAGGTTAACTCTCGTGAAATTTGACCTTCTCCTTGTGATCATCGTGATCCTTATGATATTTGACCTTCGTAACATCCAACTTTCGTAAAATTTAATCATTCCCAGGTGACCCTCGTAAAATTTGACCATTGCCTTGTGATCCTCATGAAGTTTGACGTTAAGTTAATATAGGGTCACAAGGAAATGCAACGTTCAAACATGTTAATATCCTTAAAATTTGAGAAATCTAATGAGTTGAAAAACGATTTCAAGTTTTTAGATCTTAACTGGATTCCAATAAATCAGGAATAAGGACCATTAATCGCTAAAATAACACGTAGAATCCTGTAAAAATGGTCTTTTAATTTTTAGTACGTCATATTCATTTGTTTTCTGTTCGAAAGATTATTTTCTGACATAAAATTCGCCGGGTTTCAACTGCGGGAGTTGCGTATGCCCAGTGGCAGTGGGTGTGCGGCAGAGTTGCGCACGAATATCCCATGCGCCGGAGAGCTGCGCACGAAAATCCCATGCGTGGGATTTTCGCCCTCATCTGGCATCACTACTACAGCCACTTCCCTACAGGTCTGTTAATTGATCACTATATTCAATCTAGTATTGTGGCACATTATACTTTTGAAGGAGAGCAACTGCTGGGCAAAATCGCTGGCAAAGCAACAAAACGATTTGAGTTGACTGAGTTCTTAGCTGAATTTCCAGGCAATATCTCCGAATCTAAGAGAGATAGCAAAATTTCTGTAACGAGCTTATTTGAAACGCAATTAAAATTCTAGAACATTCTGGTCGACTAGCTCAGCCTACTTCGAAAATCTCCGGGACCCTTCGGGTCATCAGTCATAAGTGACCGATACACGCGCGAATCAGTTTAGGCTTAGCCTCTCAACGTACAAGTCTATCTCAAGCAAATCACCTGTAGAAGTCTCACATCGCACCTCACCGAGGACAGTAGCTTCTTGTACCTCACTTAGCTCACTAGTAACCAAGGACATCACCAGTCTTTGTAACATCAACGTTTCTTTCAGTACATCATCTCACTTTTATCAGTCTAAATTCAACTATTATCAGTGATTCAACTAGAGTTAAAATTGCAGACACTCAACAGTGAAATTAATACCAAAGAGTGTAAATATTTAATAACGACGTGGTTCGATCCCACGAATAAATTGTGATATTTTTGTAATCACTGCCATCATTAATTTTCCAGCATCTCCCTTCACATTTTTCTCCCACATTCACCCCAAACCTAGTTTCTCACCAAACAGTGGTCCTTCGACCCGGATAGTGGGATAAAAAAGTGTGATAGTGCTGTGAAAATTCAGAGACGCCTCGTGTGTAACAGACATTCGGGTTCCACACGAGCAATATCGCGGATAAGGTTCAAGAGACAATCAACAGTGCCTTGTTACCAGTGTTCACATTCAGCACGACATTCACCGTAAGAAAAAAGGTCAGTTTCCAGACAATCAACCAAGAAAACCTCAGATAGTGAACAAAGAAAATCTCAGTTATATTATTGACAGTTATACCACCGGGCATTGGATTATAATCCGCCCAGGTAGCAACAAAATCTCGCACGTTCGGCATTGTTTTGAAATTCAACGGGCTCTCGCCTTACACACCGTTCGTTGCGAATATAAAGAACATCATCGAGAACAGTCGGAGAGGCTCGAAAATTTTTGCAAAATGTCTTGCTTCAACTGTTCGTCTCATCGGCGCAGATCAGGCGATAGCCTTCTACACCGATCATGCAAGCCGCAGCTCAACGTCAAGGTCCAGTACATCTCTTTCTCTCGCCCATTCTAAGCATTTCACCATGGGAAATGACGAGAAGAGAGAACTCATCAACAATCAGATACTTGACTGGCCTATGAGGAATTGACCACTCCTCTAAGCCAGGTTGAGGCAATCTACAACAATGGCTGGTGAATAGCTCCAACGCATTCATTCACCAGCAGATCATCAATGGACCAAGAATTATCAACATTTATCGAGGCTTACGCGAGAGCAGTCAACTCTGGTGCTAATTTCAACAGAAGTACATCACCATCAGTAGGGAGGGGAATCCACGAATTACAGGATTGAGAGTTAAGTATCATCTTTCATTTATTATTTTATTGGCAAGTGATACGTCTCTCACCTTATGTTCCTCACCTTAGCAATCAACAATAATGAGCTCGGCGACAACTGGGGGAATTTACGCCTCTCTCAGTCGACAAAGGGCTTACCAGAAGGAAGAACATCACCAAGAGGAGGTTCAAGTTTCACAAAAAGGGGACGCGACCTTCAGATCAACAGTCAGCTCATCAACTACATCGCTAAAAGAGCGCATCAACAGATTTAGAAGAGATCGGCGCTCTAAGAAATATTAAACAGCTGATTCACATGATGAAGAGACTGGTCCATTCAACATTAGCAGGAGGATTAACAAGTCAATTGACGAGTCCTAGAATCTTCAAGTAGTTGGCGCCAACACACAGCAATTATGGAATACTACGAGGTCCGTAATTGCCCAGTTTGTTCACCGAGGGTTTCTCCAACGGCCATAAGGAAACCTTCAACGAACAGCTGATGGAGCTTCACCAAAATTGAGGGACCAGGAAATATGCAAATTTAATGTAATCAACTGCATACAAATTGCGGAGCTATCACCACAGATGATCAACAACTGTGAAACATAGTTAAACCTCCAGAAATCAACAAAAGGCATCATAATTTCCAGAAGCCTCTCCAGCATACTATCTACCGCAGAACAGGCCCTGGGAGAAGATGTTATCACCAAGCAGCTAGGGGACCCCAAAGGCTCCCGGATTGAGAGATAAGTATCATGTTCCATTTATCGTTATTTTGGCAAGTGATACCTCTCTCAACCTGTGTTTCTCCCCTCAGAAATCATCAGCCTCGAGTTCGACGATGATCGAAGGAATTTACGCTTCGACTCGACCGTCGGCGCATTCGCCAACTGGTGGAATTTACGCCTCCCTCAACTCGACAAGGAATTCACAAGGATGAAAACAACTCAACAGGAAGACGTCAAGGATACCTAGCAGTTCTCAGTGGCTAACTTGAAGAATTAGCCACGCCCCCGGCGTCCTCAACAACACCAGTACAGCACCAGCAGACAATTCTCCGAAGAACATCATCAGCACCATAAAATCACTCAAAAAAAGAAGAAGCAAATCAACGAGAGCAGTAGAGAAAACTCAACAATTAATCCCCGATGATGAATTGCCCCCGGGGTGTTTGAAACGCAACTGAAATTCCAGAACATTCCGGTTGACTAGATCGTCCTATTTCGAAAATCTCCGGGACCCTTCGGCTCATCGGTCATAAGTGACCGAAACACACGCGAATCAGTTTAGGCTTAGCCTCTCACCGTACAAGTCTATGCAAATCACCTGTAGAATTCTACATCGCACCTCACCGAGGACAGTAGCTTCTTGAACCTAACCTAGCTCACTAGTAACCAAGCACATCACCAGTCTTTGTAAGATCAATGTTTCGTTTAGTACATCACCTCAGTTTTATCAGTCTAAATTCAACTATGATCAGTGATTCAACTAGGGTTAAAATTGCAGACACTCAACAGTGAAATTACTACCAAAGAGTGTAAATATTTAATAACGACGTTGTTCGATCCCACGAATAAATAGTGATATTTTTATAATCAGTGCCATCCTTAATTTTCCAGCATCTCCCTCCACATTTTTCTTCCACATCCACCCTAAACCTAGTTCCTCGCCACACAGACCTTTTTTGTAACTTTTGATTCACCCTACAAGAAAGATTGTGAGAAAAAAATTGGTATCTGTCTTATATTCCGAGATATTCATTGAAAACTAACCAATACCAAAATTGGCTTCAACCGTTTTGCTGCTATGCTACTGAAATGGAACGCAAGGTATGATGGTATCCCGAGTCAGAATAAAAGTCCTATTTTAATTCGGATTTTTATTAAAATTGAATTCGGAATGTTCCAAGGAAATCAGTTGAATAAGCATCAAACATCACGTGAGAGCAGAGCCCGAACTGCCCCGAAAGCCCCCCAAACTGGACCACAGCCTGGACAGGCGAAATATACATACAGATGAGTCATTGAAGGAAGGATGACGGATCTTCCTACTGTCACACTGGACGATGATCCCCGCACCCCCGCTCCCCCAGATGTCACGCTGTTGATGAGAGCCGAGTGATGGCGAATAAGAAGGACGAGAGGAGCTGAAGAAAGCCCGAAGAAAGTCCGAAGACAGCGGAAAGAGGAGAGAAAGACACACTCATCCCGACCGTCCCCGGTGTCAGCACGTGATCGTGCGTTAATTATTAACTAACAGTTAGAAGTCCCTGTAAATAAAGCCTTTGGAGCAAGGAGCTCCATATCTAGAGTTCACTGAAATATTGGCCGTGGTATTGGTCGTCTCCAGGAGCATCTAGAAGGAACGGAGGCTCCGTAATCATCAATTAATCCTGTCCAAGACTGGGCCAGTATCCATCATCTTCGTTACAGTCGGTGATTGCCGTGAGTACCTGTTACCTTTCCCTTCCTCTCAGTGATAATTTCCCTTACGTATTTTGCCCCTATTTTGCAACCTATTTTGCCCCTTCTCTATTCATTGAGTATTTCAAGTGTAATCTATTTTTTCTGAATAATTCCCCCCTGGACCCCACTAACTTCTTCCCACTTTTTATCATTAGAATCATCCCCGTTGCGCGTGTACAAAAGTAGCCTGGCCTTACCCATTCCCCTAGTTCTCAATTAAAAGGCAATAGAGAATTTTTAAGAAGAAGTGTATTATTAATCACAGAATACATCCTGTCTGGTTAATTAAATCCCCCATTTGTCCTCGATTATTTACTATCCCTAGTCCCATTTGAAATAATTCCATAATAAATAGTCGAAGGTTAAACACTGCACTGTATTAGATAATGTTCTCGATATTAAACTTGATAAATAACTCACGGTGATTGACTTGACTCGATATAAAATAAAGCAAAGAAAATAATAGCAGACGCTACAATGAATGTTAGATTCAAATATATCGCGTTGATGTATTCGGTTGAGCGGTTACGACGATACTATTAGTTTGATACTGTACTCTATTGGCGAATCTCTGACTAACCGATGTATACTCTTTGAAGAGTAGATTAATACTGTACGATATTTGGAGATTTGCTTCGTGATTTGCCCGTGAACCCCGAAGGGTCCCGGAGTTTCTCGAGATTTTTCGTTGAGTCTGGTGATATTTGAGGAGTTTAAAATAGCTGCGTTTCAAACAAGATTATCACAAAAATTTCGCTATCTCTCTTAGATTCCAAGATATTGTCTAAAAACTCAGCTAACGACCCAGTCAACTCAAATGGGTTTTACCGCTTCGCTAGTGATTTTGCCTAGCACTTGCTCTCCTTCAATAGTATGATGTGCCACAATACTAGATTAAATATAATAATCAATTAACAGACCTGTAGGGATGATTAACGGAAGGATTTCCATGAAAAAATGTAAAAATTTGAAGTTTTTATTTTTTTTTAATGTGATGCAAGTGGAATGTTCGAACTTTTTTTCTCTCAAAATGTAGGGAATTGAGGCTAGAATCTCGTCAATTTTTTTCAAAGTGGTAGAAATATCTTTACCCATGAGAATGATTTTTTAAAAGAAAGAAGTGTCGATTAAAAATATTATGTAACAATTACAAATTTTTTCCTTCAATTTTGATGTTTTCGATATTCCAGAATTTTTTCAGATTTTTAAGTAGCTTTGAAGTACTCAAAAACAAATAAAATCAAAAAATACATTTTTTTGAGCATAAAAAATTAGGGGATCAATATAATGATCTGAAATTTTACACAGAATTATTTTTTTGGGTGGTGAATATATGTGAAAAAATTGCCGCCTTGAAATTCGCTGAGGGCAGATTCACCTTTATCTTAACCGGCTAGAACATTTATCTGTGACCCTGCGTCTGACTTCTGTTTGGTAAATTGGAACCCACAAGGAACACTACGCAGGTGTCCCCCTCTGATTTCGATGAAACTTAAATATGTTATAGGGGACCCAAAACTAAGGGACACTTATTTTTTTTAGCTGCCCATATTGGGATTTAGGGGGTGAAAGGGCTCTCTGAAGTTGACCACCTCTCGGGGTCATTTTTCGATTGCACACATAAGGAAGCTTTTTGAACAACTCTTTCGCAGAGTATCATGAAGGTCACAGGAAATGATGGAAATGCGAATTAGAACCGTCTGCGGGGGGTGAAATATGGAAGGTAAACTACCCTTGTGAAAATTCATTATTCTCGTAGAAAAAAAACTTTCGATGGAAATCCCATGGGATAAATTCCATTTGAAAAAGTAGAAAAAAATACAGAATACCTGTTTTGTTTTTTTTTTAATCGAAATTTAAAACTTAAAAAATAGAGTTTTCGTGAATTGCGAAATTTCAAACTTTTTCCTGTACAAAACGAAGCTTACGGTTAATGATGAGGGAAACCATTGGGACAGGATCCAGGAGTGATGTCGGGGAGGTTAACTACCCTTTGGGGGGGGGATTATTTTTAATAAGGGAGAACNATAAGGAAGCTTTTTGAACAACTCTTTCGCAGAGTATCATGAAGGTCACAGGAAATGATGGAAATGCGAATTAGAACCGTCTGCGGGGGGTGAAATATGGAAGGTAAACTACCCTTGTGAAAATTCATTATTCTCGTAGAAAAAAAACTTTCGATGGAAATCCCATGGGATAAATTCCATTTGAAAAAGTAGAAAAAAATACAGAATACCTGTTTTGTTTTTTTTTTAATCGAAATTTAAAACTTAAAAAATAGAGTTTTCGTGAATTGCGAAATTTCAAACTTTTTCCTGTACAAAACGAAGCTTACGGTTAATGATGAGGGAAACCATTGGGACAGGATCCAGGAGTGATGTCGGGGAGGTTAACTACCCTTTGGGGGGGGGATTATTTTTAATAAGGGAGAACAAATATCGATGAGAATTTTACGAAGCACATTTCGTTCGAAAGCATGAGACAATTCAAAGCACATCTTGCGATTCTTTTCCCCAAATTAAAATTGAAAGTAAAATACTTTTTTTTTATTATTTACAATTCTTCGATTTTTTGGTACATATAAAAGATGAGTGATGACTCTCTGGAAGTAACACTTAGAGGCTAAATAACCTTTCTGGGAGTTACTTTTAATTATATTAGTGAACAGAATTCATTTGAAAGAGTAAAGAATAATAAGAAATATCGAAATTTGAACCCATGAAAGTCTTGCTAGTAATTGCTAGTTATATATGAATTACAACCTTTTAATTATCCGTCTACTTATATCACAGTACCATAGTCCGAACTAAATGGTAAGGATTGAATGTAGATCCGATATGGAAAGGAAACAATGATGGTAGTAATCCCCAAATGATGGAATTCAGAATATACATTGATATTATTATAGAATCTCAGACCATTTATTCCTTCTAGTATTATGTTCTCAATCAGCATAATTTCTGTTCGGATCAATCTACAGTATACATTAGGGGACGTAATGCGTACAAAAATGATATTCTTCAAAAAAATGCAGCAAACAAAGTGATTTTTTGCACCATGAGCATCTGACTACTGCAATATTGGAACAGCCTTCAATATCACAGTGCGGATGAGATGATTGTCTGAATGCAAAATCGAGAGGATTTTCGAATTCATCTGGTTTTTTAGAAATGTAACCACTCTGAAACCAAGCATAACGAAATAAATTTTGATACCTTGGTGATGATGATTGATTATGGACTAAAGACTGTAACTTTGTGATATTGTTCCGCAAATGTAAATTAATATCATAGTCCATTAGGCCGACACTATCCGAAAAATGACGAACATAATTCTTCCATATCCTAAAACTATATACGTAAAANTGAAAGAGTAAAGAATAATAAGAAATATCGAAATTTGAACCCATGAAAGTCTTGCTAGTAATTGCTAGTTATATATGAATTACAACCTTTTAATTATCCGTCTACTTATATCACAGTACCATAGTCCGAACTAAATGGTAAGGATTGAATGTAGATCCGATATGGAAAGGAAACAATGATGGTAGTAATCCCCAAATGATGGAATTCAGAATATACATTGATATTATTATAGAATCTCAGACCATTTATTCCTTCTAGTATTATGTTCTCAATCAGCATAATTTCTGTTCGGATCAATCTACAGTATACATTAGGGGACGTAATGCGTACAAAAATGATATTCTTCAAAAAAATGCAGCAAACAAAGTGATTTTTTGCACCATGAGCATCTGACTACTGCAATATTGGAACAGCCTTCAATATCACAGTGCGGATGAGATGATTGTCTGAATGCAAAATCGAGAGGATTTTCGAATTCATCTGGTTTTTTAGAAATGTAACCACTCTGAAACCAAGCATAACGAAATAAATTTTGATACCTTGGTGATGATGATTGATTATGGACTAAAGACTGTAACTTTGTGATATTGTTCCGCAAATGTAAATTAATATCATAGTCCATTAGGCCGACACTATCCGAAAAATGACGAACATAATTCTTCCATATCCTAAAACTATATACGTAAAAGGGTTGAATTTTTCCAGTAGTCCCCTTTGGTATCAACATAGTTGATAATTCTTTATCCG
This sequence comes from Diachasma alloeum, assembly GCF_001412515.2. Classification (NCBI taxonomy): domain Eukaryota; kingdom Metazoa; phylum Arthropoda; class Insecta; order Hymenoptera; family Braconidae; genus Diachasma; species Diachasma alloeum. The sequence goes on from NW_021680563.1 coordinate 309,410, forward strand.
GAGGAGTAATTTCTTTCACGACTTAAAGACAGTGTCCGCTCCAGGAATCGATTAACAGTAGACTTCTAGGACCCACGTTTGGGAAAAAGACTTCCTTCAACCAGGTTTTGAAGTGCTCTGAAAAATCAAGTACTAGATGATAATCCTAATTATTGTATAGAACATATCATGTTTGTTACGTCTTAAATATTGTCATAAGTGAAGTGAGTTTTCCTGATTTTGAAGCAGTGATGAACACATTCGCAGGTTTGAAGAGATTTCGCTCCACTATTGGACCGAAAGTTCCTGAAGGTTCATTCAAAACCGGGAAGAGAGGTGAAAGTAATTTTCCATCAGCAAACATCAGGGGTTGTACTGTATAACTATGTGTCGTTGAAGTTATCGATTGTACGACGCACGCTACTTGTTTAGTACCTTCTTCAGCTAAAGTTCGCCCTGAATGAATTTCCAATTGGAAACCACTTTGATCAGTATTATAAATGTTTTCTGGGCCATACGTATCCCAATAAGACCGAACTTTCAGGAGGAATTCGTCCGGTTCTTTTTGTAACTCTTCCCGAGTCTCTAATGTTTTTCTGGTGATGAATTTGTTAATCTTCCGGAATGTTATGCGGTGTGCTCGTTTGAAATAATGCAACCACCTGTACGAAGCTGTAAAACGAACGTCTTCGAAGCCGATTTCCTTCCGGGCTTGCAGGGCTCACCGTCGGAGGTCAGTATCGTGGACGATCAAACCTGTATCGATAGCATTCTTCATATTCTTTAATGTATACTCCGAAATGCGTTTAAACTTCTCCATGTATGTCCCTCCTTTATTGATTTGATTCGCCCAGCGTCATCGCTGTCTACGCGATTTCACCTCCCTGAATCGATGGAAAACAGTTTCTACAGAGAGATTCTTCTTCCTTTTTCCACTTCTCCAGAAGTCAACGGCATTCGTTTCATATTCGAAATCTACAGGTTCCTCATCCTCCGAACAACTGTCAGGTTGATGTATGTGGTTGACATTCTTTATCCTCGACCGCTATCATTTCGATATCTTCTCTAAGGATATTTTCCCGGGTTGTTCACCCAGGAAAATTCCAAACTACTTTTTAGCCGTCTCTATCGCTCAATAGTCGGGCGCCAGCCGAACCTTCACGGGAGGTTCGACGAAAACCGGCCTCTGAGGCAAACTCGTCCACTCAGAGGACTTTTCGGCTGGATAATGGATTGCCCAGCTAACATCAGCGTGATACGGTAGAGTGGGCGAGGTCCACCAGGAGTATTACCACCACATCCTCACGCGCCTTTGCAAGCCGTATATTATACCTTGCGGCATCACTTTCCATGATGAATTAAATTCATGACCTTTTGGAGAATCTTTCGACTCTGCCAGTGTTCATTCTCCTCCCGAGTCTTTCGATTCGGGGGAGTTTTTCAGAGCTAAATGCGAATCAGCCGGCACTCCTCAGACCCTGGGACGCCGAGAGGCTGATCCGACCAAAGTGGAACACTGTTACCCACTTCACGACCACCCATACGCTCGGCCACCATTTACCGCTTCGGTCATCGCTCGCCACCGCCCCCGGGCACTCAAATGTCGGCACATGGTCGGGTCGACAGGAGGACGATCTCTACTCCAGACCCACGGGCCCATGTGCTCGGCATTTGTTTCGCCGAGCCGGATGACGCCGGAAACAACAAAGTCGTCACCTCGTGTGCCGAAATAACTCCTTTTTTACTAGTGGGGGATGAGGAGCATCCCCTTACGCTCGCCGCCAACGGTTATTCACCGAGGCGACGTGGAGTCCGGAACTCCTTATCCTGGCTTCTTCAGCCGTTCCACCATCCAGCACACCGAGAGATTCTTTCAACCTCTCGGTTCAAGCGCTCGCGTTCGACTCTCTCGGAATCTTACTAGGGCCTTGCCTCCTAGTTTGGATATCTCGGCGACGGTAGGTCATTCCGTTACCTTATCCCCACCAATCAACCCGACGGGATCACGGAGATACCAGTCCTTTCACTTGGCCGTTGGTCCCTAGTCTACTCCGACATAGCCTATAGAATCGCCCAGTTGGACAGCCTGTACGTCGGCCCCTTTTCCCCTAGCACATGCTGGGCAAATTCTAAAATAGCGATAGTCTAGTAACGTCCTCTAGACTTCCAGGGGACGCGGTTCCACCCAAAACCGCTATGCCTTCAGCCTGTCATCGGTCTGTGGTTCTTCTCATCCAGTCGCGGCTCTTTCAGCCGCCTCTAGATGTCGCTTAATGTCTCTCTTCAATAATTTTAAGAGTTCACATATCTTTCTACGGGGATTTCAACCCGTAACGAGAAAATCTCGTTACACTTTATAAGGCTCTGGAAAATCCAGGGATGTTTCTTCGATCATTTCAACTTCATTATATTCCGCCATTGATTGAATCAATATCCTTTCAAACGTATCTGCTAATTCACGTTCCTCGTTGTTCACGGGTGTTTCAGCAAGATTGAGAACTTCAAATGTTGCCATCAGAAGTCGCATACCGTTGATCGGATTAACTTTCATGGTAGAACAAGTATAGATCACGACACTCACCGAAAAACTACTTTTCTTTTCGATGTATGTTCATAGACTGATTGTAATTCCCAAGAAGGATGGAAATGAAAAACATTGATATCGTATAAGTTATATTGATCAGAGTAATTTCATCCTCAGATAATAAATGATCCATTTGCATCAATATGTTTACAACGCCCGAATATTCTTCAGTTGTGGTTCTGCATTATCAAACTNCGAAAAACTACTTTTCTTTTCGATGTATGTTCATAGACTGATTGTAATTCCCAAGAAGGATGGAAATGAAAAACATTGATATCGTATAAGTTATATTGATCAGAGTAATTTCATCCTCAGATAATAAATGATCCATTTGCATCAATATGTTTACAACGCCCGAATATTCTTCAGTTGTGGTTCTGCATTATCAAACTGAATGGTATTGTCATATGTCGCCATTTACGTCTCATTGAAAACGATATCACATCGAAGCGATAAGAGCGACCGAAATACATTTTATCATCGATCCATTATTTACTATACAAAATCATCGGCTCTTCTTTGTACCACCCCTCCACGTTCATATACAGATGAAAATTTGAATTCCTCAAAATATTTCATCATAACTCATTTTTTCAAAATGGAAATGGAAGCCATTTAATGAAATCTCTACTCTGGCCTTCGGTAAAATTTTTTAGATTCATGGTCATTACTGATTTCTTTTGAAAATGAATGAGGTTGGTTCGATCGATTCGATAAAATACCATGAGGATTGTTAAGCCCTCAAGTTTCACTCCCGAAGACTGTTTCAATTGTTTCACTTATCATTCCGTGTAAGATCAGTCTATTATAACAAACAATTTAAAACCCATAATTTTTCAAAGAATCGATGTTTCTTTCCTTAAAATTCTAATTTGCGGAAAAAATCCTAAATATGTGCTTTAAATTGTCTCATGCTTTTGAACGAAATGTGTTTCGTAAAATTCTCATCGATATTTTTTCTCCCTTATTAAAAAAAAATCCCCCCCCCCTCCCAAGGGTAGTTAACCTCCCCGACACCACTCCTGGATCCTGTCCCAATGGTTTTCCTCATCATTAGCCGTAAGCTTCGTTTTGTACAGGAAAAAGTTTGAAATTTCCCAATTCACGAAAAATCTATTTTTTTAAGTTTTAAATTTCGATTAAAAAAAAAATCAAAACAGGTTGTGGTGACGATGTGTCCACTACATCTCTGTCATTCACACACGCATACACATACATACAATCAATTTTCCTCTCTAGACATTGGGCCAATTCCCCAATTTTCCTGTCGAGACATTGGGCCAATTCCCACATTAAAAATCCATTTCCTTATTCCTTCGAAAGTGTAGACCATCTGTCCAAGTCACAAAACCATAAACCTCAACCTAATGACCTGTTTATTGCCATAATCTTCCATGCATCCTAATCCCTCGTCATCACCTGGCGTCCATAATCCCTCGTCCGCCTGACCGGCGCCTGTGACGTCACGACGGAAATTTCCCCGCCGGGACCCCCGAGCCAATCACAGCTCACCGGCGGGAACTTAGAGCGCCGAACCAATCGGAAGCCAGGATTTCACTCATCCCTTCTCCAAATTTTCCACCAATAACATCCTTGCACTCTCATTAAATACCGCACACTTTCCACACTCATCATCAGTCAATCACTCACTCGACATTCACTCATCGCTCAACCACTGGACAACACATCAACAGAGAGGACAAGTCATCTTACGACTAACTCGCCATTCTTGTATTAACGTTCAAAAACTCAAATATATTTCGCTCGACGTTGGATCTCTGGAGTTTTCATTTAATAACCTGCTAACCTCTACAAGGTATTCTGTATTTTTTTCTACTTTTCCAAATGGAATTTATCCCATGGGATTTCCATCAAAATTTTTTTTTCTATGAGAAAAATGAATTTTCACAAGGGTAAAAAGCTTCCTTATGTAAAAAGCTTTCAAAAAGCTTCCTTATTTGTGCAATCGAAAAATGATCCCGAGAGGTGGTCAACTTCAGAGAGCACTTTCACCCCCTAAAACCCAATATGGACAGCTAAAAAAAATACGTGTCCCTTAGTTTTGGATCCACTATAAAATATTTAAGTTTCATCGAAATCGGAGGGGGGCACCTGCGTAGTGTTCCTTGCCAGCCTTTTGAAAATCATTTTTCGGAGCAGCATTTCGGGACCCAGCCGTCTCCGCGGTTGATATACTGAGCTGTCGGCAGCTGTTCCTTCGTTGGTTTATTTGGTGGTTTTTGCATTTCGGTTTTTGTGCATTTTGAGAGAAAACGTACTGGCGCTCAACTTGTGGTTATAAGATTTGGTCGCCGAGGGCTGCGTATTTTTGTCTCGTGTCCGCAAAGGGGCAAAATACGTCACAGCTTTTTGGCGCCCAACGTGGGGCCCTAATCGAGAAAATCACGGTCATTAACCCACTTGTGGTCGCTGTTGGCGCCCAACGTGGGGCCACGTGAATAAATTGCGGAAATTCATTTTCTTTTAATATCGTCACTATCTTTGAGATTGTTTTGAGAGAGAGATTTTTTGAGAGTTGTAGAAACTTATTAATTTCTTATGACCTTCGGTATTTAGATTTTGATTACGTTTCGACGGTTGACGGTCGAGATGATCCGACATCGCGAGGATTTGATTTGCTTTGGAGCCATTTTATTAATATTGTCTTTTGTTTCGGGATTTAATTTGTCGAGACTTTTCGGGTGTTGACGATCAGTTTCGAGGTTTATCTCGGATATTATTCATTTTGGGTATTTTGATTTTTGATACGTTTGGATTTTGAAATGACTGGTAATTGTTCGGCAAACGAGAGTCACTGAATTACTTATGCAGAGTGTGTCTTGTGATTCTCCTTTTGTTATGTTGGTCTGGAATTAGTTCTGACCATTGTGTTTTTTTTTTTTGGGTTTCGCCATTGAGTTTGGGTTCGCTGGGGAATTTTGGGGAAGCGATATAATTTGGCTTGAACGTGATCGTTGTTAGTAGTAATTTCTCTCTCGCGAAAGTTTGGACATGCTGGAGTCTACTTTATTTAGTGATTCGACGATGAATGGGGACCAGCTCGGAGATAATCTGACTCAGGGAGGTTTCTTTACGTATCAGTGGATTCGTTGTCGATTGTGCGATTGAGAAATATTTCGCGTTCGTATCGTGCTAGTGAGATCGCATATATTGAGATTTTGCACGATCATTTAGCTCGCGCTACCGGAAGAGTAAAGTTTTCTGTTACGACGTGGACTGAGGCAGATGAAATTATTGTTTTGCCGATGAGTAGTAAGGTTTCGCTGTCAGTTTTTGGGATTTCATACGTAACCGTTATTACGGTGACTGCATCCAGTGCTTCTTTTCCTTCGGTTTCGGTAGATGCACTTGGAGATAGTTGTCGAAGCACTCATGTTTCATGTGCGATGCCCTTGTATCCTATTTCTTCTTCTTGTTCTGGGAATACTAGTTTACCAATCGAGGGTGCGTCGGTTACGAGTGCTAGTATGCAATTTGCATTTGATCCGGCGAATTTTAATATTGGAGATGCTCGTGGGCAACCATTAGTGTTAGGTTTTTGTGACACTAGTCAGAATTTGGTAGTGTTGGATTCTGCCCCGTATCGAAGGGTTTGCATTGACGGTTTGAGGCGATTATGTGAGCTTTCGAATGTTGATACGTCTTCGAATTTTGAGATTTTTTATCGTGTTTACGTTTGGAAAATTAATCTCTTCGGATATGAGGACGAGATTGTTGAGAAATTTTTGAGAAGGATCATGATTTCCGAGAAGGTTTGCAACATGAGTGATGAGAATTTGTCTTGTATGATGCGAATATTGGTCAGGGATATTGCTTTCCATTAGGGTGAGGAGAACCGTGATGATTTTTTTGGTTGCTAGGAATTTCATCGTTCATTTTTGTCTAGTTTCTCTCACTTTGAAGTTGGACAGTGGCGCGTAGTTCACGATATCGCTTTCGGAGATCTGAGATTAAAAGATCACATGATTTTTAGTCATCAGATTTTCACTTTTGAAGAACTGGAAGGACTCTTATGGGATTATTCAACGCTAGTGCCACCGCCTGCAGTTAAGGATACAGTTTATCCAGCTTTTGCTTGTATTTGTGGACAGGATAACCAAAACGAGAAGGAGCAGGACGGAGTCCAACTTTGTGATGTTGATTTCTCGGTTACGAAGGAGTCTTACGGTTCGTTGAATATGAGTGTTCTACCTACAGGTGGTGGCGAATGTAAGGTGAGCCATTCTCGATTTGCTGCTACTGATGGATCTGCTCGATTTTGGGTCCTCGTGATTCCTGTTAACGTGTTGATGTCGGGGAATACTGAATCTTCCGCTGGTCGTCTAGATTTCTGTCATAATTAGAGTCATTATGGACATTTTCGTACGGGCCGTTCGAAGCCTTAGAAGAGCATCTTTTATTTTGGATGTAGGACGATGAGGATAGTAATTTTTTTTAGTGTCCTACAGGTGTTTCAGGCATAGAATTCTGAAAACCCTAGTGAAAGTCACTGAGTTTCGATTCCACACTGTCTACCGGTTAAAAAGAATCCATTTGGTTTATTTTGAATTTGTAATTTGTTATTTGGAGTCATTTGTGATTTGTTGGTACGAAAATGTTGATCGCCAGGAACTACTTTGGAGACCATTGTTGGTTTCCGATTCGGGATTTTGGCGTTGCAGATGCAGCATTAAATACAGAGGCTGGGATAGGGAAAGACAGCGGTGCGAGGTCTGATCAACCTCAGATTGTTGAAGACGATTGTTTATACGGACTTTTGATTCATTCGTGTCTCTTTCTGCCAATGATGTTGGATCGGTTAGTTTGAAAGCGTGTCTAGAATTGGGTGCTTTTTTTTTAACGTCGCCTTACTTATACCTATTTTATGTAAATTTATCAGCGACAGGGGTTTTTGATGGTTTTTCAATAGGGCACGTACCCTGAAGCAGAGGTGCTCGTATCAATGCGTAAGGATTGATACCATCGTAGCCCCCACCCCAGCGCCCTACCTATCACTGCGGCTGTAGCCGACTTTGTGCACTGTACCGTATTCACTCCTCGTCCATGGAGAGACATGGGAAACCACAGAAAACCCATGTCGGTATAGTTGGTTACTCTATTAGCCACCTGCCGCTCGCTCAGAGCCGAGATGGGCCGAGTCCTGATAAGCAGAACCCGGCCTAGGTAGGCCCTTAACTCCTTCGCAGAAGTTAAGGGCCCTTGCCAGCCGATATCCGAACCCGAGCCACTCAGTGGAATCCCCAACCTCTGTGATCAGAAGTTAAAAATTCCGCCCCGGCTAGGATTCGAACCCACGACCGTCTAGTCGTCAAGCCAAACTGATGATTTAACGAACGCGACCACTGGACATCGGTATCGGGTGCTTTTAGATCTTGTATTTGTAATGTTCCAGAGAATTGAATGGGAATTTTCGAGTTTAATGATCTCTTGTCCGCTGCATTGCATGGTGATTGTGCAAATGGCGTAACGGAGATGATCCACGGTACTTTAGTTTTGTCAGTCAACCTTAAAGGAGTAATATGACATGGAGTTTCTAATCATTCCTGGATTGGAAGATCCACTGTTGTTGTGTGTCGAGACCATGCGAATATTCGAGTTGGCGTTGGATCCGGTCATAAGAACGCGACTCGGTTGAATCTTACGATTTGACTTCGCTTTGAAAATTGCTGGGTTTTGGGAAACTTATTTAGTTTTGAGAAATTAAGAGATATCGATATCGTCGTGTAAATCATTCGGAGTTTTCTGCTCTGATTGTGCACGAAATTGTTGGTCCCAGCAATTATCCGTCACTTGGGTAGCGGGTTTATCAAGTGATACCGTCTAATTTATTTCGGAAAGTCTGAGGGCGCAGATACTTGAGGAATTTTCCAGTCCCTGGATCAATCCAGTTTTCATGGTGATACGGGAAAATCCAAAATTTTGTATTTTGGTATTGGTATTTTCGCTTTGATATTTTGGATAAATTGCGGTCTACGGGATTCTATCACGACGCTCGATTTTGGGTAAGCATAACCACCAGGTACCGGTGGACAAGAATTCTCATGAATTGACCCCAGTTATCGTTTCTGGTCTCGGATTTTTTTTTTCGATATTGGGTGACATTATAGTCACTCCGAGATTGTTGAGAAGCCTATGGATATTTTATAATTTGGTGAATTTCTGATCCAGTACCCCTGGTTTGTCGTTGCCTGCGCTTGCGTTTGTCTGTGCTGCATTTTTGGTTCCGAAGAATTTGCGTTAGTTGCGACTTGAATGGTAAAGTTTTCAAAAGTCGATCAAGTGGGCTTGGGAATACAACAGCGGGCTTTTGGTAGAGTAAAGATTGCGCTGTATGTTACTCCTGTTTTGTGTCCGGATTTTGACGCTCCTTTTAAATTATATACCGATGCTAGCGCGTCTAATTGTTATTTTGATTTTGGAAATATTAGTTTTGGAGTTTGTTGGAGGGCGATTTTTATTTAGTTCTGTAAACTGGACGGCATACTCTGCTGTAAGAAATTATTCAATTACTGATGAGGAGTATTTAGATTCAAGGATTCTATTCGCTGGAGTATGAGTTTGAGTTTCCAGCATTATAATTTTGGATATTGTCAGTCGTTAAGGGACTTTGAATCATGTCTCTAATGTACTTTCTCGTATGTTCGAATGGATTAACAGGGGATAGAGTTATCGTCCGTAATGGCGTATACGTTATCTAGCCTGTACGAGGATGACCTCGTTGATTGTGAAATTCTGCAGATTTTTGTTTTGGTTACCGATACGAACGTCTGTGGGAAGTCCTATTTATTTTGGCTCCTTTTATTTGTTTTGTTGATTATGATCGTCGGGAATGGGATGAGGCGAGTTCATCGTCGCGTATGACACTGCGCACGACGGTTCGCCACACGTATCACGAGGTTTTGAAACTTCATTAGGTAGCTTAGGTCATCATTATCTTTCTAGAAATTGTCAGGAGGAGATAAGTCTATCGTAGTACCTGTTTTGAAGCATCGCAGGTAACGTACGAATCGCAAAGCGGAGTTGTACATTTTGGCTCTTAGGAAATTTGGACCTAGCTTGTGGATAGTAAGTGAAATGAGATGACACGCATCATACAGACATTTTTATCTGGCGCAGCTAGAAATCGAGCGACGAAACTGTTTGGATAGTTTTCGGCCGAGGTCTTCCGTGTTTTGCGCGTTTTAGTTGTGAATGCCTCGAATGATTGGGGTATTGTGGCAGGTCAAATTTGAGTTGCGCACTCTTTTCATTGTACGTGATTATTCATTTGTCGAGTGAGGATAACGAGCGATTCTGTTTTATTATTCATGAGCTAATTCGTAATTTCGGGTATTACTTTTGTTTCATTTTGGTGATCATCCGTGGAGAATAATTAGTCATTTTGGAACGATTCGTTGACATTCTTGGATAATTTTGCGAATCTGAATTTTGATTATAGCCGGCATTATTGTAGTTGTTGCGCTTGCGATTCGTGTCTCTCTTCGAAAGATTGCTTGTGGCTTACAGGGTTCGATTGAGGAACATTGTATGGGTTATGTGCAATCGTGAAGGATATTCATGCCCAGTGCCTTTTTGGCTGTCTATTTTTAGGATAGAGGCGCTGAAATTTTGTCGTTCGTTTTCTTTTGACTGTGGTGATGGGATCGTGATACGGTTTTGTGGGAAATCTTTGGCAAGCCCTTTTTAATACATGATCATGAGTGTGTGTTTGTGTTTTGTCTCATTCATAGTTAGAGTCACTGAGATTTGGTTGGATTTAGATTTAGATTCAGTGATTTTTTATATGAATGTTTGTTTTGTACTCTGCCGAGCGGGGGAGTGTAGACTTGTCTGTAAAACTGGATATACTAATTGATTTTGAATTTTTGAAATGATCCACCGCCTCCGGTCTGGGAGAGAACAAGTTGTAACGTGGTAATTTTTTATTTCGACCGTTCAGCGGTTTAAGGGGATTTCCAGATGAGAAGTCACACCATTGGCGAAGCCAGAATTATTGTTTGATTTTTTTTGGGATTTAATAGTTTATTCATTATATTATTCGAATTATATCGATGCATTGACCGACCGCTCCTCGGATCACATCGTGGGACGGAGTCTGGATTCTTCGTTGAAACCTACATCTGGGTCTGGATTGGTCGAGGAGACGAGATTTTTCCGAACCAGAATATTTGAATGGGTCCGCAATCGAGAGGTTCATGGAGAAGACGAGTGGTGGCGACAGCATACGGAGTCTGGAATTGAGAACTCGGCTGACGATGTTATTTCCGGAACTGAGAGATCTTGAAATGACTTCAGACGTTCGGGAAAAGGGAACTTTACAATGGGAAACTATGTTGGATGGTCATTTGGTTTGTTAGAAGACATTCACGGCGTTTGGTGTTATAACATGTGTGTGAAAGGATATTGAGAGTATCTATTGGCTCTGGTTGGATCTAATCTTAACGTCTAATCAGAGCGGAGATGTTATGATCATGGAACAATCAGATGGTCGTTTAGGTCCAAAGCGTTTTCGGGTGGGGTAGTAACACCGACAATGGACACTTCTCGTTTGGACATCGTTCAGACCGCTGTGCCAAAAATCATTATTTCGGGAGGGATTTCGTGGATTCTTTTGTTGGACGTTGTCGAGACTCGGATTTGGTACCATCGGCTTGGCTGAATTAGGAAAGATCGCATCCTGCTGGAATTTCCCATATCGGTGAGCGGTGGATTATTGACGACGTGATTTGTTTTTGTTAATGTGCCTCACGAGGCGTAAGAATTTAATGATCTTGTGTTTGTCGGACGCTTGGTTCATGGCGTTCGTCGCCATTTAAAAATACTGTCGAATTTTCGTGGCGATTCTCACCCTTCGTTGGGCAGGGTGATATAGGTGGTTCCATAAATGCAATTGTTGATGATTCGAAAAGATTTTGGGCTCTATGGAGTGAAATCGAGTTAAATTTAGTGATTTTCGGGGGGAGGGGGGAATTACTGTTGACTATCGTTTCGCTATTCTGCCGTGAAATATAATATCGATTTTTAGAATTGAACGGCCATTGGAATCTCTATGTCAGTATTGTTTATTCTGGAGGTTCCACATTTTCCCACTTTGCCTTCCCAGCCAAGTGTCAGAAAATTATTTTACGGGGTTAATTCGGCCAGAGATAGCGGTCGAATTTAATGGCATTGATAGAGGACTTGTTACGTCATTTATCGACGCTCGAGTTTCGTTGCATTGTTGGGTAGTTTTCGCCGGTATTTTTGTTTGTCATCTCGCGGCAATTTTCCTCTCACTAGCCTGAAGAGTTAGATTCTTATTCTCGCCACTTTGGGTGGACGCGCTGATTTCTCGGGTTAATATTCGATTCCCTCACAGCGTTTATTTGGACTTTTGACACATCGCGGCTAGGAAATTGTGTTGTTATGCCCCAGAATAGGCAGCACCAGGCAGTGTCATAACATGAACCGTCTAATTACTATATAAACTGAACTCACGAGGATTCGGGAGGTCAGTCGTCAACGTAAATCAAGCATGATACTTATTTTGTATCATCTTTGTGAATTCTTCATATTTATCCCTTCAGGTTAACTATGATGTAGTTTGAATAAATATTTACCTCTATTTCTACCGAGTAATATACCGGATTCCAGTATCTACCTACTGTAGGGAGATTTATCTCCAATTAGCAGAACCCAGGGATTCATCCCTAACATTTTTGGTGACAGCGGTGCGTTTTCAGAGGCAGGGCCTGATCAACTCTTGCTGACGACTACAGTAGGGTACGAGAATAATTCGGTGAACTTTGGAGGATTAGAGGTTCGTTATCATCGCCTGGAGTGTATTTTCATCGGGGGAGAGAGAAGACTATCCTGGGATAGACCATGAGAAGGAGATTCCAACCGTACTGAGTGAAGTTTTGGATTCAGAAATCTATCGACTCCTAGAATAGCCCAGCAGGAGAGGATTTCAATCGTACTGAGCGACGTGTTGGATCCAGAAATATATTCAACCGAATAGTACGAGGTCTGACTTTGTTCTTAATTTCAACGATCAGACTTGGTTCTCTCTTGAAGGGCGAGGGGATCGGAGCAGCTTATAAGTATTTAATAATTATTCAGCTATATTAAGAAATATTTTTGTGACTTTTTACCAGCAATAGTTGAGTTACATTGATACTTATGGCTTCATACATACATATTCGTGGAGAATTTGTTGCAGCCAGGAATTTTTGTCGTCAGAGTGGAAATAATTCCAGAAAATTTCCACGGCAATCTGCGGTCTCTGAGGTAATCGGAAGTTCTGTAGATATAGAGCGACTCAGTGAGGCTCTGGAGGGCATGCCAGTCCCCAAACGAGTTCACGGTATATCTCGCGGAGAGATAAAGTTGACTGAGATGAGCCCAAAGACACTAGCAAGTGTGTCAATTATTGAGGAAGCCCTGTCCGGCGTGCCAGAGGCAACACAGCAACTGGTCGGAGCACCAGCACTGGTAGAGGTACCAAGTTCGTTGTCAGCAGTCGGTTTATCGAATGCGGCTATGAAGGCGGCGACGGATGTCATCGGCCCAGCTGACCACGAAAGTCAAGATTTTGCAGATGCTATGGAAGGTACGAACCCCTTAGTACCAAGCAGCAAAAATAATATATCTCTGGGAGATTCTAAGTACAGGAGTACAAAAGAGGGAGCATTCAGAGGAAGAACTTTGAAAGAATTATATCTGGAATTTTGTAGCCTTCGACAGGACACAGGTGAGAGCGTTAGCACATTTGGGGTTCGTGCCGAGAGGTTAGCAATGGAATTAGCCACAATTCGTTTCGAATTCGGGTTGATAAAACCGTTTCAGTGCTTGGTGAAATCAGTGAAATTTCAGACATTTCACAAGTGTTGGGAAACAGCAGCAGAACTCGAGGAGACAATGGTGCTGCGGTCAGCGAAAAATCCAAAGTGGGACACGGGATAATTCGTGTCGTCAAACGGAGGAATTTTAGTCAAAAAAGGCTGAATAACGCAGGCGAAGATTGAGGACAACGCCGTAGGAACCAACGTTCCAGATTTTTTAAAGAAAATGGTGCGCCTAGAAAATAGGGCGAGAACAACGCAGAGGGACCAACAGCATGGTCTCAACTACGGAGAAGAGGGACATACAGTTGCAGAGTGTGGACTCTCATTGGAAAATGGAGACGATGATGTAATTCGAAAGAATTCTAAACGTAATGTTGAAAATCGAAATCAGGAGGAATGCAAATACTGCAAATATGAAGGTCATAATGCATATGTCTGCCGCAAACTGAAGAAACGACTTGGAATTTCTGACTCAGCAGAAATTGAGGCCATTTCAAATGGAAATAAGGCCGAAATTAAGAGCAACATTTACACCAAACGTAATAATAAAAATAAGAACGAAAAATCTAGGAGGTTAAAATCACTGAATCGCAATTCTAGAGAGGTACATCAGGTGATGAAGTACGAGATTGAACGTGATTCAAGCGGCATCCTGAGCCAATTAGAGCACACGCAGAATGCAAGGGGAATAATAAGACCAGTGCAATATAATAAATTAAAAAATCATATTGTCTTGGAGGCCGAAAAACTTAGGAAGCGGACAGCTCTCCTGATAGATTCAGGAGCGGCTGTTTCACTGCTAAAAATCGGGAAAATACGCAAAGGATTCCCGTTGATGGAAGATACCAATATTCTGCGGGGAATTGCTGACCAAGAGGTTTCGACACTTGATAGAGTTGTTATTTATTTCCAATTCAGGCAGGAGGAGTTGAGACACATTTTTCACGTGGTCCCCAACGACTTTCCTTGCTCGGGAGGGATGTTAGGAGAAAATTTTCTAGAATCAATGGAGCTAGATGTAAGAATCATCCCACGGAGGACCTTATCGATAAACGGCTGCGAGCTCCGATTTTTCAAAGTGAAGGAGATTGACAAAACACGATTCTTGACTAGGTTAATTAATGATGCAGTGCTCCAGGTCAATCTACCGGCCCAAACCTCAAAGGCGGTGGGAGAGAACTTTAAGCAAGCTACTGTTTCTGATATGGGTGCCATTGGAAGTGGCAGTCAGCCTGGTTACATGGAGAGTAAAATTGCACAACCACATACAGAGTCATCTATTTTTGAAAGAAATGAACCGGCAGACACTCTCCAAATGAGTCAACGGTAATTCACACACAGAGATAACCCATCGAAAATACGAATTTTTCTTCCTTGGCGGGGAGGAGAGATGCTGAAAAGGGAATTATCGGTGTTGGGGAAAAATCGTATTTCCAATGGTTTACATGGCTTGGATCATTTTTGCCAGATGGCAGCGAAAAACATGAGTCATGTCAACAACAGCGACAGCCATAACAATGACGTAAAAATGGTAGCAGCATCCAAATATCGGAAACAAGTCAATTTACCGCTTAGTAAAGAATTGGGAGAACTGACTAAGCATTCGGGGACAGTTTTCTTCTTTGTTGCCAGGAAAAACCCAGGAAGATTCAAGTCAAAAATTATCTTTGACTTCCGGAAGCTGAGAAAGAATGAGGGGATCATCGGCGACTAATTCTCATTGACAAATCGTTCCGAAACAATGGGTCAAATCGAAAGGAAGCTGAGTTTCGCATTAAAGGACCCTGATTTACGGATTTATCAGGTTTCAGTTGGAGAAGGACCTTGAATAGATCTACTATGATGCCAAAAGTAATTATCGGGGCTATCCAACGGAGTCTCGATCCGCATCGATCGATGGTAGCAGAAGCAGAATATCAGCGAATGAGAGATTCTGAGATCACCGCAGGGCAAACACTGCAATTTTCTACATGTGTGGTGATTGACACTAGCCAGATCGCCGGAGGAGGATTACACTAATTCTTGTCCGAAAATCAACGATATTCCGCGGCAGGGAGATTTTCAGCAATGGTCCACTGAAAAATATCTGAACCTGATTCCTGAAGAAGGAAGAGCTGTGACTCATCTTCAGGGAATACACGCTGCAAACTATTTTGCAAACTATTTTGCATATCTCATACAAGGGAGCCTGAAAATCACTTCTCGAGTAACAATTTTATACTATTCTACAAGAGGTCTAGATAAGGTGTCGATCATCATTGTGATTTCTCACGAGGGAAAACCTTTCACTCTTTATATACCATTGGAGTTATCCAAGAAGTGCCAAGGGACTTCGGAGCCAAGAAGGAACTTGCAGAACATTCAACGAAATTACCACGTCAACGCAATAACAATGGGGATGAATCGTAAAATCGAGGAATTCATAGAACTACAGCGCGAAATTGGCTGTGGCATACTGATCGCTCATGGACCCTTGGAGGGGCTCCTGGTCACTAACGGCGGAGGATTAAGCGCTATAAAATTTCTGAGAGTATCAGGGTAACATGGAGCCGAGTTGGTATTCGATGGAAACAATACGGGTGTAATGGACTTACACGAAAAGAGTCGGCATCGACTCATACTGCATACTCAGCACAATATGGAAATCGTCGCAGGTGTGCGGCCGATAACTGAGACTCGGACAGAGTTCACTCCACCGACTGACATCAGGATCTTGACCGTACTCAACGTCTTGGCTCACATTGCAGGTGTTGAAATATCCTCACTCGGGCGTAATTGCGGGCGTATCCAGAGCAGTGGGAATGAGAATGTCCACGCGAATAATTCATCCAGATTGGAGGAAGTGATTAGGGTCTCAATGCAAATTACTGCATTTAAGGAGACTCTTCTCCGATCTAATATGGTGGACATTCTCAGATCATGGGCAACATTAAAGGGTCTGTACAAGAGATATTGGGTATTGCAGAATTCGGACCCCACGGAAGCTACGCTTTTGGGGTCTACAGAAGAGAGGAAGGCCTACACAGAGCCAGAAAGAGCTGCAACCTCGAGAAAGGCGGCAGAGGCTGATTTCTTCAGAGAAATTAAAGGCGGAACAGACTCCGAACTTTCAACGCCGTGAGACAACTTGAAGGATAGAATTGTCTATCAAGAATCTGAAGTTGAGCGCAAATCCGTACATCTGATGGATAACCTTCAACCTGAGGGAGAGAAGACTACGATTTCATCTGTTATGAGCAGCGACGAATGGACCACACATCCTCAGTGGGCGCTCATCCTATACATGGTAATGGGAAAAGGCATCCTGATTATATCGTTTGTAAATTCTTCAGCACCAATACACACGCGCCTACATTAGATTATCCCAATATACTGATAATGTGGAGGACAACAGAGTGCAGAGCGGAGATTCCTCTGGCAGCTCCCACTACGGCGATGAAGAGAGATTTGGAGAGGAACAACCCTCGCAAACTCCCAAAAATAGGCAAAACACGGAGTAGAATCGTCAACTGGTATCAGGAGACGATAAAGTCAAAAAAGGTAGCACGTGAAACCTATGCCATAAACATATTGATTGGAATAATACCTCAAATGAAAGAATTGGACGTAGTAGGCATCAAATTACAATATCAGCTGTACAGCAAACAGCGAGGAGACAACGTTCTCGAGTTATCCACCAAGCCAAGGACGCTGATGCGCGCATTCTTCGACACTCGGATTAACAGAATGCTTCACCGTATCGAGTATGAGGAAGAAGCGGGAAGAAAATCAACGATTGATATGCTCAACAGGACCAAAGCAGCTCAATTCCAAAAACCCATCGATGACCATCGATCGGTGATAGACTTTTCGATCTGTAGTCCGTGTAACCTGAAATTACTCTCTGGAACAAGTCACGGTGAAATACTCCTGGCAACAGAGAAATCGAGCGAATCGGATGCTGATGACCTGAGACTGGCACGAATAGGTCAATATGACTTCAGCATATGTCGGTCTAACAACACATGCCTTCCTGCAGAAGAATTGTTACCCAGAACGCTGCTGAATGCAAGGAGCGATTCGTCGATAAATATCGATTAATTTAGACAACAGTCAATACTGATGCATACTGCGAAGGCTACAGTGCAAGATCCGGGGGTGGGGAACCCTCAAAAATCCCCACAACCCTATAAAATGTGGGGTAGAAACGCCAGAAAGTACCAGGCGGCAATGAAATCACAAGAGGTGTCCATTAATGACGTCACAGTGAAGAAAATTCATAAAATAATTCGAGTAAAAACTTCAACTTAGGAAATAAACAAAGCACGCATCGGATTACGGAGTTCGACGTTCGACAGGCGATGCGTACAGTTACAACTCCTGGACAGCCGAAGCGCCGACTCAGCAAAATGCACATTCTTCGACGACCGAGCAGACGAGTCGGATATCCGAGCTTACTACGACGAAGAACAGGGAAAATATACGATTAAAATAATATCGTATAAAAAACCGAGTTTTGAGCTGATGATGAAACTCCTCCACTTTTATGGACTCCTGATCCATTGCCGATTCAACAGGAGCCAAAATCCATTGAAATATCCTGACAGGGCGGACGGTGACGTGCTAGGATCAATAAGGAGTACCCATTTGAATGAATACGACTATTTGTTGCTCAATTGATTTTCGCTTTTGAAAATACAATTTGAGGATTGCAATAGGCACATGGTGCTTTCAGGAGTGATTGCAGATTTAGCCAATTATGCAATAGCCGTGAATGTCTCAAACAAACCGGATACAGCGGGAACACCTTTGGTCCAAGGACGCTAACGGATCGTGGCAGGGCCGACGAGATGGATTCACCAGGAGCAGCTGCAGAAGCTCAGTCCACATAGCCAAGTAGAACCGGGGAGACCATTTCGGCACTCTTGCCTAACAGGAGGGATCAAAAGATTATAGGAATGGTGGCCGACAAGCATGAGGAGAATCGAAATAAGGACTTCAATGTAGAAAAAACATACGGGGGAAACACAATCCCTAGAGCGACAATCATCCTGCAAACAGTTAGGACAGCAATGAATTAATACCATGGACGTTCTCGAACTCAGGAACTTCGGAGAATATGTTGTCAATAGCCTCGACACCCTAGACACCGGTTGCCGTTTATAGAGAATACATCATGTCAAATTTACGAAGCGGGACCTTGGTCTGAGCACCAAAGTCGTGGCTCGTTCACGAGAGCACCGGCCAGAAACTCCACGGACAGATGTCTTTTTTAGAGATGACTTCCACAGCGCCATTTGCCGTCGACGAGAACACTGGCTCAGATCCCTGCAAAGAGAACACTTTCTGATTACACTGGTCATCTTCACCAAGAATATTTTTTCCACAACCAACGAAGTCAAGAAGTCGACTGAGAAAATTTGGTGGCAGAGAGCATTTTTCGTTACTGTGGTGCATAATCAGCACTATCAAATCACCCGCGAAGTTGATACGCAGAATTTTCTAATGAAGCGACAGAAGTTTCAACGTAAAAATTGGACCGTCGGACGAACAAAAAATTTTGTCCCTGGGATAAATCATCAAACTGATGTTCAAATTATGCAGAGTGGTCAATTCTCCTGCAAACGAGAAGGAAGAGCTGGAGTTTTTTAAATCTTATGATAATCAAAGAGAGTCTTGATCTCATCCGGAGAAGGGGAAGAGAACGCATCAAATACGCAGTGGAAGACACATCAACTTGCGATAGAACGAGGCGAAACAGAAGAACCAAGAAGAACCAAGCAGAGGAACACGTGGATATTCCAGCCATCGAAAAACCAGCGATTTGTGTAATCCAACCAAATCGTAAGAAAATAATCCTCGAAACAAAATTAAATTCAATACAATACAAGTTTTACAAGAGAAAAGAGTTCCCTCAAAAAATTAGTTTTGAAAATTCAATCATCCAAATGATTGAAAATCAAAGATTGTCTTTGAAGTCAAGTTTTTAAATGTTTGTTTCAGGAATTAGAATCGAAGCAGTATTATTTAACAACCCAAAAGCCACACTAATTGAAGAAAAAAATAAGATCAAACGCTCGAACAAAATGTCAACAATAGGAAATTATTTCATCTTAATTCGAGCCAACATCAAAACATGTTATTTCAGCCAGGGAATTATCCTTGTACTACGTAAAAATTATGTAAAAATATTATTAGATAAGAAAATTTCCAATGATAGAAATTTTCTTCTCTAGCGGGGAGGAATGTGATGCCTCAGAATAGAGCCAATAAATTAAGTAATAATTTATATACAAAAGTGAAGAAGTTGAAGAATGAATTGAGTTCAACTTGCTTCACTCATTATTTTACTAATTCAACGTTCATGTTTAACACTGCTGACCAGTGTCATAACATGACCCGCTTAATTACTATATAAACTGAACTCACGAGGATTTGGAAGTAATATACCGGATTCCAGTATCTACCTACTGTAGGGAGATTTATCTCCAATTAGCAGAACCGAGGGATTCATCCCTAACAGTGTTGTATCGAGTCTTTTAATTGCTCATTTATTATTTTGCAACTTGTTTTCGTGCTTTATTTCCGAGGATTGAGTATCTAGAATATCGAGAATAAGACGGGGTTTTATTCATTATATTTCATTTGTAATTAGATTTTCGATTTTTCATTATTTTATTAAATTTATCTGTGACTCTGCATTTCTAACTTCTTTTTGGTAAATTGGAACCCAGTGTTATGAAAACAGTTCGAAATCTGTTTCCTGAAATTAATAATAATTTGAAATAATTATCGCATGTCTTACAGAATCCATGCGTTTGATAATTATTTCCTATGGATCCTCCCTTGAAGGGTTATCATATCCCTTACACCGACTCGAGTTGAGATAATGTTTCGTCAAATGAATTCATGGAAAAGTTGAGGGTAGAGATTACCTTCGCTTTTGAAAAATGATACTACCGAATTTCCCCATTCAAAACATTTATTGACCCTATGACAAGGAAATAGTCCGATACAAGAATGAAGTCTGCTGAACTAAATTATTTTTGAGATATATGTATTAATCTTATTAAAATCGAGATATCCTCGGGAAGCGAAACAGAGAGAGGGCGATCTTGACGCTAATTATTGGTCCCTTTTCCCTAGTATTTGGTATGGAAAATCAAGATGTATTTTTATCGAAAAGAATTCTAACTCCGTAATATGAGGCGAGTCGATGATTTTAACATTACAAAGTTTAATTTCGCCCACCCCTGAATTACTTAGATTTTCAGATGCAGACGATGTAATCGGATGGCGTACTCCAGTCGACCTCCCGAGAATCCTCCGCTCCAAGCTGTCGGCAATAATTCAACCAGAATTCGAATTTAGTCTTTCATTAGATTTTGCACTTGATAGTTTATTTGATAATTGAGTCCAATTCGTCTTTCTAAATTTTTTTTGTTTTACGATTGTTATTAACACTATCTACCAAATTGATTATTTCCACAGAACGAGTCCTCCTTTTTTTTAACAGATATGAAACTTATTGGGTGTGTGAATATGACTCCCCCCTTTTTGTTCAAATAAAACATATTTGCTTGTTTAGAAAATTAAAGAAAAGTCTATTGAAAGTATGCTCCATCTGCAGCTACAACCTTCGCCCATCTTCCAGGTAATTTACGTATTCCTTGCCTGAAGGAATCCTGGTCTTTTGAGCTGATCCAATTATCAAGCCAAATTTTGATACTTTCGTATGAAGTGAATCGTTCTCTCATAAGATCTGACTGCAGTGTTCAGAATAAGTGGTAATCCGAAGGAGCTATGTCAGGCGAATATGGGGGGTGGAGTAGCACTTTTCAGTCCTGTCCATCTAAATATCTTTTCACAATTTTGGGCGGTATGTGGTTTGGCATTGTCTTATTGGAAAATTAATTTACTGTGCATATTCACCCATTCTGGTCGTTTTTCTTCTATGGCTCGCTTCAGATGCATTAGTTATCGTCGGTAAACTTTGTGACAATGTGATTGTCAAAGAGGATATTTATTTTTATTTTAAATCAAGAAAATTAATTTAAATAAATCTGAGTCTCGGGGGGAGCTCAAACTCCTTTCCCTTCGATAATATTTAAGAAGGAACCATTGGAACAGCCGGAGAATCAAGAATTGTCATTGATTCTTTGGGGATTTACTTTGAAGAAAATAATCATCGAGGACCATGCACGTAGAGGAAGAAGAGGACGGCCCTGAGAAAAATCTCATGGGTGTACATCGGAATCGTCAATGGTCTACATTGGATTCGTCCATCATCGGCGTTGGAGGCATCCACTACCACCACCGCCACCGTCTACCTTGGACGCTGGGATCAGCGAGAATGGACTCACCCACTCTAGCTCCTCTGAGGTCAAGGAGCATCAGGAAGAGACTTGGGGAATTATCCCCAGGACATCAAGACATTATGGGACAGAGCCCATCATTTTAGTAATTTAAGGGAAATTTTATGTAAACAATTAGAGTCAAGATGTAATTTTAATTCGTAACGACATTGTCCAGTTCAGGGGGAATTTGTTGCGAATTTGACTAGTTTTGAGAGTGGTAGTGGGGGAAGAGTCTCCCCAATCACGTGATTTTTGGGGGAGAATGCGCGTGGCGTGAGTTCTCCCCGAGACATGTCCAGACACGCATCGTCATTGAACTTTGTTGAGAAGTAGAGCATTTTTCAGCACGAGCTGTGCTTTGTTGAGGAGTTGGGCAAATTAAAGCCAATATTTTGAGTCTTTCTGGAGTCATTGACGACTGGAAGAGATTTTTGGACAGCCTGGAGCAGCTGGAGAGGATTCTGGGGCCCTGGACTGGACAATAATCGAGCTAAGTCGTGTTGAAAGTGTATTTACTTTTGTTAGGAGGTCGGGACTGAGTCCCGAGCCTGTTGAGTTGTTTTGGGGTATTCGTTGAATTTATTTAGGATCTAAGAGAGACGAATAAGTCTCAATAGTTGGTGTTTTTTCATAATTTGAGGTGAAATTCATTTATATTTAGTATTGAGAAGATTGTGACGAGTTAAATGATTTTTATTTGAGGATTAGAATTTAATTTGTTTGAGTGGAAGTTTTGGGATGCTGTTGTTCTCAAAATAGCTAAATTGATCTTGAAACATTGAGAGAGTGGAGAAAACTGGATTTTTCCCCACGCAGTTAAATATTTTCTATTTTCCACACTAAGTACGACCAGTGGTCCCATAAATTTACGCTTGAGAATTATCATTTCTGTATATATCTTCATCTTTCATTTTAATATTATTTTGAGTATTTTCTGAATATATCAGTTTCTTTGGGTGTGACGAGGCACATTATTTATTTTTTATTGTTTTTACCACATTTTTCCCCAAACACACTCAGCCCTCTAAAAGTTGAAATCCCGCCACCGTTGGATTCCCGTTCCCCGGATTTTCCCCTCGTTACCCCTCTATCCTTGCCCCTGAAATCAACTTCGAACATCTACCGAAGGAAGTCACCAGTTCCGGCTCACCTCGATCGACTACTGGAGCCGGTGCCCCCCTAGAAACGTCCCAGAGACTAGCCCTGGAATAAATCTTCACCCTCGATGGCCCCATTCACACGTTCCTGACCTAGCACCTCGGCCCCCCACGAAGACATTTGACTGGTCCCGATTATTGGCGAGGTGTCACGATGAGATGACGAGATTAATCGAAAGAAAGAGAAGTGAGGAGAAAGACTCACTCGTGCGACAGCTGCCCCGTGAGTTGCCACGTGCGCCCCGATTTAATTATTAGAGATGTGAAAAGTACCCTGGAAGTTATTATTATTTGATATTCTGGTGGACGAAAAGAAGATTCTTGGTGTTACTGAGCTCATCCCAGCTCTAAACGTGGTGCCCTGGAACCCTGAGGAGGAAAGAAGGCTCTCCAGAAAAGTCCCGTGGTATTTTGAAGGAGTTACAAGGCGTCGGTGGAATTCCCACGTGTTCGCTAGAGTGGAGCCCCGTCGTGAGTACGAGTTGTTCGTATCATTTTCCCTTTGCCCTTGAATTCTATCCCTGAATCCCCCCCAACGGTGTGCCACACGTGTTTTCTTGATTTCCCCAGTAAATTAATTTTTCTCGGTCATTATTTCTTTCTTTGGTAATTCCCCTCGACACATATAGAATCTCCCCCTTTGTTTAAGCGTTAGAATTATCCCTCTTTTTACGTGTACAAAAGTTGCCTGGCCTCCCCCACTCCCCTAGATCTCACGAAAAGGCCTTATTAACGTCTCTTGATGATTTAATTTGTAGTTGAGTTAAATATAGTTGATTTCCTCAGAATACCCCTTATTTGTTCTCTTTCGTTAATTGCCCAGATCCTCATTTCAGGAATCATAAATAATATAAATTAAGGAAAAGGTCACATTGAGTATAAAATTGATTGTTTCGATTTATTTCTTGGCCTTCCAAGAGTCCGATTAGGAGGTATCGTCCCTTGTTATAAAGAGTCTGGGTTGAGATTTTGTTCAGAGGAATTTCGAGTTGCTTTAAGGCACACTTGGCGTTGTCTATTCCGCCAGGTAAAAAATATTGAAAATAGGCTGGCGCCCATGGTAAGTTCGACGTTGGAAGGCCTTAGGTTTGCGACGAGTTATGACAAATTATTTTAATTAATTATTGATAGAAAAAGTAAATTTATACGAAGCTTGTCACAACTTCTCCATTAATAGTTTGAGAGGGTTCGAGCCACTCATAATATACAACACCTCTCTGATCCCACCAAATGCAGAGCATAACTTTGGCACTCTGAATATTTCTTTTTGGCTGGGATGGGCCGGGTTCACCTGGCTTTACATAAGCTTTTTGGCGTTTAGGATTCTCATAATATATCCATTTTTCATCTCCTGTGACTATTCGATGCGAAAATCCTTTTCTTTGCTGCCTTTGAAGTAGTATTTCGCAAATTGTTTTTCGACGTTCCATGTCTCTTTCTTTCAATTCATATGGAACCCAGTTACCAACTTTTTGAACCATTCCCATTGCTTTTAAACGCTTTGCAACAGTTGATCATTCAACATGTAATGCTGCAGTCAATTCTGATTGAGTTTGGCAAGAATCCTCTGCCAATAATGCCTCCAATTCAGCATCTTCAAATTTTTTTGGTGGTTTTCCATGTTCTCTGTCCTCAGTGCCAAAATCATTATTTTGAAATCCTCGAAACCATTCCTTGCAAGTTGTATTAGATGGAGCATGCTCATCGTAAATCTCCACAAGCAAACGATGAGTTTCCGCTACACTTTTCTTTGCAATATAATAGTGTAATAACACTTCCCGCAAATGATGTTTACTTGGAATGAAAACCGACATTGTCACGGAGGTAAAAACACTTGTTGCTTACATTTCAACTAAATGTCACGTAGTGCGTTTGATAGCTGACTTAAAATACTATCGAATACAAGTGTTGCCATTTATTAGCGCACGTAAACAATAGTAAAAACGACATCTGTTGGGAAAGGGTGGAGTCATATTCACACACCTAATATAGTAAGCAAAATTATTGAGTCTAATCAGCGACACGAATTGTGTATGATACACTCCGATACACGTCTACGAAGATCTGCGTACTTGACGTGTGTTAACTGAATTGTTTGTACTGCGAAAATCACTCGATTCACGTAGCGCGGTCTGCCGATCGGTTGAAGCCCAAAATTAAGGGTAGCGAACTCGGCGTTGGCACAACGATAGGAAATAACGCAGGAGTCAATGATAATCTTAATTCGGAAATAATACGGCCGTGACTGACTCCTTTTCGGGCGTTGCCGAGTTGCGATGCGCTCGACGAGGATGCTTGGATCATCTCTCCTCGAGCACCCGTGCAAATCGGTGTGCACGAAATGGAGGTGTGGATGCAAGAATTCCCTGATATCCACGTTTTGCCCTGATAGCTAACGAGCCAGAATATGACGGAATAAAAATTTTCATTCATAGAATAAAATTTTCCAGAATTTTATGCATAAAATCCACCCCGTGAAGGGCGGAATATTACCGATTTTCGGTCTTCACGACATTTTGTTTTTCGTCTAATATCAAAATCAGTTTCTCTCTCAATTTTCCCTATCCATTGCTTTTAAAATTACATTCATCTTAATTTTCTATATTCTCTTTAATTTCTAAAATTCATAATGGTTACTTATTATGTTATACGACCAGAGTTACTGGTCGTGAACGGCTGAGTTTAGATGGCAAGATGTTCTCTAAATAAATTCTTCCTTGATGATCTTTTGTGTAGCCATCAAGATGTTTCGTTGTATAGACTACTTCGGCGTTGTGTGAGGAGAGATCCACTGGCAACGAGTTACTCGGAACCTTCTTCCTTGGAGTAGTAATTTCGACCTCACCATGGCGTGTCAATCGTTTCCTTTTCTTACAAATGCGTTGAAGTATGCTCCAGGCTCCCTTCCATCTGAACAAGAGATAAGCTATCCCTCTTAGGCTCAATAAGCCCAACACTCCAATTCACCCAGACGTCAGTAAGCGATGGTGGTATGTTTCTTGATGCATTCGGCCTATCTCATCTAGCCTGCACTGAGTCTCATCCAATTGTAGTTCGCCCCTTCCATGATCCTTCAAATTGGAAAAGGGATCGACAGGGTGTCCCATAGCATGCGACCAAATTAAATTGCAAATGACTGGATGTAGTAAAATGTGAATAATTGTTCTTTTTTATGGTACAAGGAACATTCGGCAAATTACAATACAATTCCTTCCAAGTGTCCGCCATCATTTGTACTACAGAACTCTATCCTGCGTTCGAAACGGGTATAGATGCACTGTATTGTGTTTTTATCAACAGCTCGGATAGCATCCCTCATTGCGTCTTGCAACTCTCCCACCGTCGTCAGATGCTTCTCATAGCACTTGTCCTTGATAAAACCCCATAGGCAAAAATCGCAGGGATTTAAGTCCGGAATGTAAGGCAACCATTCCATGCCCATATGGGCATACTTAGGGTAACCTAAGCCTAACACGAGTGCCGTAAATGGAAAAAAGTATTTCAAATACTCCAGCAGTCCTGTGTGGGGCGGCACCATCTTGCATGAAGTAGAAATTCTTGACTAACTGATTTTTTCGTGCCCAAGGAAAGAAGTTCTTCTTCAAGAACTCACAGTAAATATCAGTACTGATTGTCGGACTCACAATAAATTCAAGGAAAATACCTTTTATTATAATTGCCGCCCACGCAGTGACTTTTTTCGGGTGTAAGGACTTGGTTTCAATAACGTGAGGTGACTCAGTCCCCCAAACGCGAAAATTTTGTTTATTTAGTAAGCCACCTGAGTAGAAATGTGCTTCATCCGAGAAGATAATATTCTGTGCCTTCATTTCCTTAGATTCAAAAAAATTGTGAAGTTCTTGGAAAAATTGCACACGGCGAGCCATCGCCTCCTCACTTAAAAATTGATGTACAGAAATTTTGTAGGGATGGAAGTTTAAAAAAACTTTCAAGATGCGGTGAAGTGAAGTTTTTGAGACTATCAAGGTTTTGAGAAGCCTTTCGAACAGTATCATTTGGAAATTTTTTGAAATGTTTATTGAGTTGTGCGGACAACTTCATCCGTGGTTACAGTACGTGAAGGACCAGGATGCTCATGCCTTCTATCGTCTAGTGTACCGTACTGATCAAATTTCTCAATTATCCTGAAAATACCCATAATTGGTCGAAAAATGCGTCAATTTTCAACAAAAGGAGAAAACAAATTTTTTTGGTTAGTTAGTTCATTCACTTTATTTACCGTTTGAGACTCGAATCAGACACTCCAGTGTGGGTGTCATACATAGAATAAAATGCTCTTATAGCTACAGTGGCTGAATCTCCTTTTCGGTAATATGATTTGATGAGGAATGATTTTTGTTCAATGGTTAAATTTTCCATTTTAGTGCTGCAATTCCCGAGCGACTGAAGCATGAATGAAATTTGCGGAGAGTCTCCACTTCAACCATATATTAGACTTTAGACTGCACTGCAGCCTTGCGGTATTCTACGCAATTTACTTTGGTCACATGTTATGGGACAGCCTGTATACTATCGTGATGGCGGCACATGTATCTAGGAGGAATAAACATGAGTCTCCCTGCAACGCAGATGATTCAGTTTTAACTATAGGACCATTGCCCTCGGTGTAGGCAGCGGAGGATTCATTTTGCTTTACTTATTTTGGGTATTTCACGGTAAACGGTGTCGGTCGACACGGGAATCCACGTAACGAAAGCGTAAACATGTCGTAGGAGAGGGTACAGGCATTTCGATAAAGGAAATCTCTTCCGATATTTCCTGGATAACCACCAGGTGGCACGGGTGTGACATGAAACTTGATAGTAATGCCTGTGAATTTGACAGTGAATGTGCCTAAAGTCTCTGTGACTTTTGACCCTACTCCGACGAGATGTATCTTTTCGCTTGGGTTCACTCTAGCCTCAGGGTGTAAAATATCGATGAAGATAAGACTAGCTTCCCCCCCGGTATCAAGCACAATATTTTCACGGTAGTTATAAAAATCGCGATGTTCTATGGTGACAACCGGGCACATACCTCTCTCATATTTTCTGGCATTGGAATCTACGAGAGACGCAATATTTCCATCACTGATATTGTTTGCTGCTCGGTCGTTTCGCTCGTTCCCCCCTTTGGTGAGCGAGCGCCCTGCCCGTTTAAAGACTCCGTTCGGTCATTTGTATGTCCCTCGGGTGTGGACGCCTTTCCACCAGAGTTTCGATCCTTGCTATCTTTGTCTCGACGCGACTGTCGGTCTCCAGAGTTAGAGAAAGTTCCCGTTTCCATTTTGTTTCTACTATTCGGGCAATGCGGGCAGCGACAACGCTCATCATTGTAACGTTGTTCATCTCGCGATGAGGTCATGGCAGAGTATTTGTGGGCGTCACGTGAGTAGGAGTTATTGTAACCTTTCGAATCCGAGGGATCGGAGCCGCCGAAAAGATAACGCTCGCGTTCGCAAGACGAATGTCTGTCTTCTCTCATGATCTTGAGAATGTTCCCGGCTATGCGAACCACGACAATCTTAGCTGTTACCAGCTCCATCCCTATTATTGCTTGGGCGATCATTCGATTGGTCTGCTCGATGTCCATTATAATATGAATTATCTCCGTTCTGAGGTGCAGCAGGCCCTCTACCCTCTTTCACCATAGGTTTGACTAATCTAAGCGCGTCTTGGAGTATCTTTACTTGCTCTCTTTTTAATTCAAAACGATACTCAGCAGGAGCCAATCGCAAAAGTCTTTTTACTGTGAGTTCTTCAACCAATTCCGCTAGTACCTCATGGTGATTGGGATAGAGGAGCCTGAGCGCATTCTGGGCATTCCTTAGAATTCTCTGTAAGCGCAAGATAAAGTCATCGACTTTCTCATATTTTTGTAAGGTCGCATTATTTATTCGATTCTCAAAATACGCCTGACTATATCGCTTACGATATTTGGTACCGAGAATGTTCAAAATTTCATCAGTTGTATTGATAGATACCGTCTCCAAATGAGCTCTCGCAGAAAGACGTAAGCGGTCCAAAACTGCAGCGATAAAGTCAGGGTTTAGAGGGGACACCTTGTGATAGCATCGCTTCACGGCAGTCTCAAAATCGAGGAAATCAATTTGAGCATCGGGCATTCCATTAAAAACAGGAATGGAGTTGAATGTATCCCTTGCTCGAAGGTAATCGACAAAATCTATACCAGTTGCAGATGTACTCTCGTTTATTGTGACTCTAGTATTATTTAGATTTCCTCGATTTCGATCTCCGTTTTGATTTCCAAGAGTTTCTTGTTGCTGACGCCGTTCTCTCTCTATACATTTTCTTTCTAATTCTTGTTCCTGCTGCGCCTCACGTGCCTCACGCGACGCGCTCAGCGGGAGTTTCGTCGTTCGCCATTTTATAAGTCATTTATTTTTGTAAATTTTTCTTTCAATGCTAATTACAATTACTTTCTT
The DNA here is from genome assembly GCF_001412515.2 of Diachasma alloeum. Classification (NCBI taxonomy): domain Eukaryota; kingdom Metazoa; phylum Arthropoda; class Insecta; order Hymenoptera; family Braconidae; genus Diachasma; species Diachasma alloeum. Next base: position 338,758 of record NW_021680563.1, read on the forward strand.
ATTCAACCCTACATAACATCACGATCGTCGAAATATCTTTTGTTAATTGTGTGATATTTTTGATAGAATGGGAAATTCGAGAGTATATGTAACTTTGAAGAAAGATGTATTCATGTATTTTCTTTTATTTATTCTCGAAATTGGATATTCAATATGACTAATCAAACCGTTCAGACGACACAGTGGGGGTAGACATCCCACTTCTGACAGCAAATTTTGTTATGAAAACAGATAAAAATCTTTTTTCCGAAATTAATAATAATTTGAAATAATTATCGCACGTCTTACAGAATCCATGCCTTTCATAATTATTTCCTATGGATCCTACCTTGAAGTGTTATCACATCCCTTACGCCGACTCGAGTTGAGATAATGTTTCGTCAAATGAATTCATGGAAAAGTTGAGGGTAGAGATTACCTTCTCTTTTGAAAAATGATACTACCGAATTTCCCCAAACATTAAAACATTTATTGACCCTATGACATGAAAATATTCCGATACAAGAATGAAGTCTGCCGAACTAAATTATTTTCGCGATATATCCATTAATCTTATTAAAATCGAGATATCCTCGGGAAGAGAAAAAGAGAGAGAGACCGATCTTGACGCTAATTATTGGTCCCTTTTCCTTGGGAGTTGGAATGGAAGATGGATTTTTATCGTATTTCCGAATTATAGTATTAAAATGTCCGATCGATAAACCGAATAATGGAAAAGAATTCTAACACCGTAATATGAGGCGAGTCGATGATTCTCACATTACAAATTTTGATTTCGCTCACCCCTGAATTAATTAGATTTTCAGATATAGACGATGTAATAGGATGGCCTACTTCAGTCGACCTCCCGAGAATCCTCCGCTCCAATCCGTCGGCAATAATTCAACCAGAATGCGAATTTAGTCCTTTACTAGATTTCGCACTTGATAGTTTATTTGATAATTGAGTGTAATTCCTCTTCCTAAAATGTTTGTGTTTTACAATTGTTATTAACACTATCCACCAAATTGATTATTTCCACAGGACGAGTTCTCCTTTCCTTTCACGGATATGAAAATTATAGTAAGCAAAATTATTGAGTCCTATCAGGGACACGAATTGTGTATGATACACTCCGATACACGTCTATGAAGATTTCCGTATTTGACGTGTATTAATTGAATTGTTTGTACTACGAAAATCACTCGATTCACTTCGCGCGGTCTGCCGATCGGTTGAAGCCCAAGATTAAGAGTAGCGAACTCTGCGTTGGCAAAACGATAGGAAATCAGGCGTCAAAGATAATCTTCATTTGGCGACAATACAGCCGTGGGTGACTCCTTTTCGGGCGTTGCCGAGTTGCGATGCGCTCAACGAGGATGCTTGGATCATCACTTCTCGAGCACACGTGCAAATTGGTGTGCACGAAACGGAGATGTGGGTGCAAGAATTCGCTGATGCCCACGTTTTGCCTCGCGACATTCGCTGGACGACAGCTAGCGAGTCGGAATATGACGGAATAAAAATTTTAATTTATAGAATAGAATTTTCCAGAATTTTATGCACAACACCAGTTATTTCAAAATCATTTTTCGGAGCAGCATTTTGGGACCCAGCCGCCTCCTCGGTTGACATACTGAGCTGTCGGCAGCTGTACCTTCGTTGGTTTATTTGGCATATTTTGGATTTCGATTTTTGTGCATTTTAAAAGGAAACGTACTGGCGCTCAACTTGTGGTTATAAGATTTGGTCGCCGAGAGCTGCGTATTTTTGTCTCGTGTCCGCAGAGGGACAAAATACGTCCCAGTATATCATTAGTAGTATTCGTCAGGCATAGAATATTTCATAATTCCGCCTTTCCCAAATCTGAACCTGACAGTTCATCAAAAAAAAGGGAGATGAGAATTTTTTCCGATTTTTAGAAACGTTCTGCGAGGTCCCGCAAACAATTGAAAGTTTTACAAAAATATCTGACCTACTGGCAGTTTGGGGTCGTAATACTTGGTGAAAAATCAAATGGCTTCATAACTGTCCTTTGCCCGGTAGCAAAGCCGTCGGGCCCGCCCAGTGGGCATTTTCCAGGGAGTACAGTAAAGGCAGCGTTGCCAACCATACCATTATCATTATTGAAGCCGTTTGACACTCAAACCCTGTTGGTAGAAGTGATAATCGATCTTCGTTGGAATTATTGGTACATCGAATTTCATGAAAAATTTGAGGTTTAAGAATGGTAAAGCAGACATTATTCAGAGACACCAAGAGCGCCAGCGACTCTCGGAAGGACCATCAGTCGATAAAATGGAATTTGTCCGATGGAATGTCCGACGAATCATGTACAGCGAGACAAATATTGCACCAATCATAAAATTCGTTACAACACAGGGAGCCCCCTACTTCGCCTATCTCTTTTTCTCGCCACAACAGCTGATATTCACTAGCGGTGTGACCTCCATAACTCATCACAAGAACTGCTTGATAGGTGCCGGCGCTCCCGTTTGAAATTCCTCCACGAGAATCACAACTATTTGTAAAAAAGTTTGCGTATTTTGATTATAATCTTGCTGTAAATACCACAGGTAAATATCGATGAATGACATTGAGCTGCACTTACGGTTTCAATATAAGGTTAGAATTTCCAGCAGTACTGACCGAAAAACTTGCTTTAGGTAATATGGTAGACGAAGATAATGCATGTCGAACACCACCTAAAAAGAAATTGAGAGTCGAACAAGGCAGTAAACCTAAAGTCGCCCAGAAGTTTCGAGATGATTGGCTGCAGATGAATAAGTTCAAGTCTTGTCTACAGCGTGTTCCTGCTAATCCTCTCAAAGCCAGATATAAATTGTGTTCTCAGGAATACACTGCTGATATATCTGTATGGAAGACACATGCCAACACAGATAAACACAAAGAGAGGGAAAGACCACTGCAGAACACAAGCATAAAAATGACTCAGTTTCTTCAACGTGAAGACGACACTGCAGACCCCTTAGACACTGCAGAAATAAAAATTGCTGCATTCTGTGCCGATCACAAAATTGCCTACAACGCATTGGATCACCTGTCAGACCTGTCACCTAACAGAATGTTTCCCTGATTCCAGAATTGCTCAAAAAATGGCTGTGAAACGAACCAAGGGAACGGCAATTGTCAAAAATGTCATTGGCGAGACGGAAAGGCGCGTACTTGCGGAGAAGCTGAAGAAGACTAAATTCAGCATTTTGACAGACGAATTCACAGACATTTCGGCTACTAAAACAAGTTGTTTGCTTGTGAGATATTTTGATGAAGGAGAAGGCAAAGTTGTATCGAAATTTTGGGACTTGATACAGGTATTGGAACCTGGGAAGGTAACAAGTACAACAACAGAACACTTATACAACAATATCATCAGAAGCTTCACAGAGCGAGGGGTTTCAATGGAAAATGTAGTAGGCTATGGATCTGATGGTTGCAGCGTTATGATGGATGTGCATAACTCCGTTGCTAGTCGTTTGAAGCGAGATTATCCATATATTACGATCCTAAAGTGCATTTGCCACTCACTGTATATTTGTGCAGGCGAAGCTTGTAAACAATTACTACGTAGTTGTGAAGGCTTAGCTCACAATATCTACATTTTTTCAATAGCAGTTGTAAGAGGCAAAGTAAGTACGTGGAATTCCAGATGTTTACGAACGTTGAAATCCACAAACTCTTGCATCCATCCCAGACACGTTGGTTGTCGGTAGTATCAGTGGTAGACAGAATTCTCGAACAATGGCCTGCTCTGCTATTGTTTTTCAATGATCAGTGGTTAGCACTCAAGTTGAAGGCGGGAGAGTCCATTCACGAAAGTTTGAATGATTCGTTCAATAAACTGTTCTTGTTCTTCCTGCTGTGGGTTCTTCCCAAATTCACTGAAGTCAACAGATATTGTCAGTCTGCCAAAGTTGTAATCACATATCTTCATGAGGCCATGGTTGATCTATATAAGACCCTCCTTTATAGTTTCATGAAGAGAAACTACGTGAATTATCGTTCATTATCAGGAGTGGACCCTGAGGATAAATCCCATTATCTTCCAATTGAAGAGATGTATCTGGGGGCACAGGGGCTACAAGAGCAGCAGAGCAGAAAGATCCAGGAGTGCCCGGATCAACTGAAACATTTTCGAGAGAAATTTCAGGCCTTTTTTATCTCTGCCTGTCTTGAGGTACGAAAGCGATATGACTTTGAGAATAGTTTTTTGGAGAACCTGAGAATTTTCAAGCCCAAATACACGCTGTCAGGCACTGAACGAGAGAAAACGCCTTTTCTCATTCCTCTTCTAGTCACGTTCCCCAGAGTTTGTGCCAAACAGAATTACCAGGACATTGATGATGAGTGGCGCTGGCTTTGCTGCTATCCTCTTGACAACGAGATGAAGGGACTGGACACTGATGTATTCTGGGCGAAACTGTTGGCCCTGAAGAACGATGGCGATGTCCATTTGTTTCAGAATTTGAGTCGCTGCGTTCTCAATGTGTTATCGCTTCCTCATTCAAACGCCGACAGCGAAAGAGTGTTCTCCAAAGTCAACCTCATAAAGACGAAATTGAGAAATCGCCTCATCGTATCCACCGTTTGGGGTACCCTGTTTACCATCCAGCATGTCGTGGCTAGCGGTGGCTGTGTTGCTTTCGGACCTACCAAGGAGATGTTGTCGAGGATGACCAAAGACTCACCCTACGATAAGCCAAAGAAATCCAAAAGTATGACAGAGCAAGACGAAGAAAATGACGGAGCGGATGTGATATTCGAGGATGTCTAAATTAAGACTTGAGATTATTCAATATTTATATTATTAAAAAATGTTCAAGATGACGGAGGTACTACTCTATTCAAAGAAGTCCAGATTGAGACTTGAGATTCTTTAATATTTGTATTACTAAAAAATTATTCCAGGAAGTCTCGATTGAGAGTTAAGATTGTACTAATATTTGTATTAATTTGTGTTATTCGAAAAAGTTTATGATACAAAACTTTACCCTATCTTATCGGCGGATACCATTATTTCCTCTGAAATACCATTATTTCTCCCACCTCATACCATGATCCGAGCGCCACGCGTTGGCAACGCTGAGTAAAGGTCTATCTTCGCCCATTTAACTGAATGAATTTCCCCTTTTCCCTCGCGCGATAGGTATTTTCTTTTAGCATTTAGATATTTCACATATAATTGATACTCATGCTCAATATATTTTCGCCTCTTTTTTATTGATAAATTCGCTTTCTACTCTTTATGATATAAAGAAAATATGTACACTTTATTTGATTAGATGGTATTTTTGTGTCTCTTGAGAGGTTCCATAAATTGTATCAATTGACTCAATTTTTTTGGGGAGCTGATTACGGATATAATAACTGTCTTTGAGGTGGACACGTCTATGGGTTCGTTGCGCGGACAAAGTCGGGCAACACCGTCTGGCGGAATCATTTTTCAAATATTTCGATAATGAATGAATTAATTTTAATGAGAGGGATAGGGGAAGGATGAGAGTTTATTTAGAGCTCTTTGGCCCTTCGAGCTTCGTCGGATAGGCTACTGACTACAAACGTATGAATATTTTGACCGTGATTCACGGAAAAACTAATGAACGGATGTTAGTGGGATTTTTAGTGTTAATTAGTTTAGGGGCCTCGTTAGTATAGGGGCTATGCATTATTGCGCTACGTTCCATTCTCTAATGTCCAACGTAGAAACTTCTGGAAATTTCTAGAACTTTCTGGAGAATTGTAGAACCATCTGAAGAATTCTAGAAAATTCTTGAGTTTTGGGAAGAATTTCAAAAAAAATTTTCTAGGAAATTCGAGAAAATTATCAAGTTATCTAGAAATTTCGAGAAAATTCTCGGAGTTTCTAGAAAGTTCGGGAAAACCCGAAGGTTTTCTGAAACATCGACGACAGTTCGCAAGGAAAACTGGAGAAGATTCTCGTCGACAACTTTGGAAATTTTTGTATTTGAGAAAATTTTCCTTGGGATGGCAAGGTAATGACATCGTGTCATTACTTTGCCTGAAGAACCCAAATGCCCAATCTTGGCGCAATTTATGATCAGAGAAGACAAATTTCCTGCTCGTTCCTCGTATTGTCCTAAGGGGGGGGGGGCTTTGACGTAGTAAATTGGCCCTTGACAATGTTCCCTCCTAGACTGAAAATCAGTTTGAGAGAGACTTCCAGAGAGTCGACATCAGAGCAATCGCTTCGTTAACATTTACTCTGCAGTGATTAGTGACGGAAAACACGTGCCAATATGCCGGAAACACGGAAAATCACCAACATCCCATTAGTGGGTAATGCATGCCCGGAAATTTGTGGGAACCAATTGCCTGCCAAAAAACAAGTCCTTCAATGTTATTTTCACTATAAGCAACATGTTGTACCAAATTTTACGAAACGCAAGGCTGCAATGGTTTTTATACGAAAGTGTGTTTTGTTTTGGGAATTCGCCGGGACCCCAATTGTGAAAGAGTGTAATGCTATTGATAAAATGGAAAAACTAGTTGATCAGTACAAGAATCTCTCCAAGTATAGCAGCTCATGGAAGATCGCATATCCGGCAGCCAATAAATGGAATATCGAATTCAAATGTCAGCTCGAAGATTTATTCGATATTGCTAATCAAAAACTAGTGGATTCTATGAGAGGTGAGAAAAGTCAAAAAGCAAAGACTTTGTTAAATCTACATCGAGAGCCGCGGCGGAAGGGTCGTTTGGATGCAATCATCAACACAGGAACATGAGTCTTTCGTAGAGCACAAGATGGAGAAGGAAAAATCGAAGAAGTAAAACAAGGTAAGATAATCAAACAAAATCAATAAATTTTCCCCTCTACAATAGTTTCGAGAAGGAAGAATGGAGCGTTTCCTCAAGTCTATTCGCGAAACCCTTACCCCCTCTCGAGGTCACAGACAATTCTGAAGAATTGATGAATGGATTTCCAAGTTTTTTCAGTGCAAAGGACTTGAATTTTTCGGTGATTCAGCGCTAACCTCACATAATCAATATTATGAACAAATTCCTCTTTTTCCCGCGAATGTGAACATTTCTTTCTGATTTTGCGGGCCAATTACAATTTTGAGTTTCAATACTGAAAAAAATTTCCATGTAAATTGGCTATAGATGAGATGAAATTTAAATAATATGGAATAAGAGGAATGAAGTGCCACAAGTACGGTATTCCAACTCGTCTGAAATTGATATATGTCACGGATAATACTGTCGAAAAAAAATTTCGGAAACGCCAGATCGAGCCTACGAAAGAAAAATTCGGACAGATCGGAAAATTGCGCGTCGCGCTAGCACGCAGGTACAAGCGCAATGCCCTTATACGCATGCGAGTGCGATGGCTCGGGCGTTTTGGACATAGTCCTTTCAAAGTATTATATGTAACATATATCTGCTCCAGTCGAATTGAATATCATTTGAATTCCAATGTATCACCGACGTCGGGGGCCGAAGCGGCTAGGTGCGAGCCTAGTGTGCGAAAGGTTGTGAGTTCGATTCCCTCTGGAACCGAGTTTTTCAACCGGAAGCTCCGGCAAGCGGGAGGTCGCTAATATAGTGACCGCCTGTACCGGCATGGGTTTTCTGTGGTTTCCCATGCTACTCCTATGTTCTATAGGAGTGCGAATGCGGTGCAGTGTAGAATACACAGCCGCATGCATAGGGTTGGATAGGGCCGATTAGCCAATCAGAGGGCAGAAAGGGCCGGAATATATAAAAAAAAAAAAAATTCCAATGTATCGATCACCCATTGATCTGGCGATAATGGGCAAAATTGTATGTATTCGGCACAACCAGTAAAACAATTTTTATAGGAAATTTTCGTTTTTATGTAAATCAATTGGGAAATTTTCATGATCTCTCAATGATCAAGGAATATAAGTGGCGTACATGGGATATTTGCTAAGCCATTAAAAACCTGCTCATATTTATGCAATTCGCTCCAATTCCTACTTCCATCGACCTCTCATTCATGTTTGCCCTTTTATTTGATATTCTAGTTGAACCAACCGGAATTGCTGCAAATTATGCCAATTATGCTCACGATGACGATGAAGATATCGAAGAATTGGTGAAGCAAATCGAAGACAGCGTTTGTGAAGAAGAGGACAGCGATTATGAAGTTGCATCGCAGCCCACAAAACCCAAAAAACTTAAGATCATGACTCCAAATCTTACTGATGTTTTAGACAGAGCCAAAGTGAGCCATCCTATGGCTGCACGAGTGATAGCAGCCATCCTAATGATACTAGGTATATCTTTAGATGATGTCCATTTGAGCCCGGAAACTCTTCGTCGGAATCGGCAGAAACAACGTGAATCGATGGCGAATCAGATCAAAGATAATTTCAAAAATCAATCGTCCTCTGCCGAGGCAGTTCACTGGGATGGCAAACAAATGGCAGTGCCGGAAGATAAATTTAAGAAAATAGATCGACTCCCAGTTCTCGTGTCAGGTAATGACTGCAATCAATTGCTTGGCATTCCGAGACTTGACAAAGGAACCGCAGAATTTCAGGCAGAAGCAATTTATAATTGCTTGAAGGAATGGGACATCATTGATGATATATGTGTCATGGTATTCGATACCTCTACGAGTAATACAGGTAGCAAAAGTGGTGCCTGTGTTCTGCTTGAAAAATTACTCGGAAGAGAACTTCTACGTTTGGCATGTCGTCATCATATCTTCGAACTTCTCCTGAGAAGTGCATTTGAATCATCAATGGGAAGTACTTGTGGTCCTGAAGTTTCATTTTCAAACGCTTTCAAGTCGACTGGAAAAACATTGAGAGAAAAATTTACACACGGAGTATACGTTGCAACCTTCAGAGGTACTGCATTGTTATCCGGTGAATGCCGTTGCCTTTGCTGAAGGACAATTAAAGGTCAGTAGCAACAAATTATATACATGAAACTATACTTCACTCATCTATTTTGCTTCCGAATGAGAACATTGCAATCGTTCAATTTTTACATTCTCTAATTTTGCCTGGAAATGATGTGGAATGGTCTGAAACGTAAAAATACAAAGTTTGTGGACTGTGTGCTTATGAGCAGGTGTCGAGTCGGTGGTCACTTTTTTGTAAATTGAAAGAATAAAGGGCTCAAACAGTTCCAAAAAATTTAAAATTTTGTCAGATATTTGGTATTGATTTGGACTAACTCTGGACGGAAGTTCAGCCCGATCGGTCCATTAGTTTTTGAGGGAGAGCCATTTGTTTTTTTATCGTTTTTCGCAGATATCTCAAAGACTGTTGGATCGATTTGATTTTTTTTTCAAAATGTTCCTCGCCATGTCTCTTATCTAAAATAATCAAGATATATATACCCGTTCATAAAAAGTTTTTGAGATATTTCGATTTTTCTGTTTTCCCTATAAAATCTTTGTACGCACTCTCACTTTGGCAAGAATCGGGATATCAACTAGAAATTTGGCAGGAAGTCATCTATTATCATTGCAATAATTAGTATTGAAGCTGAGCTGAATCGGATGATTAGTTCCTGAGATATTCAATTTTGTGTGTAAATCTATTATATAGAATATCTGAAAAACTATCCAACCGATTGCAATATTTTTTTTCAAAATTTTCATCTCGATGTCTTCTGTCTCAATAAATCAAAATATGTATACCCATTAGCGAAAAGTTCTCGACATATTTCGATTTTTCTGTTCTTCACCTAAAGTCCTTGTACGCACTCTCACCCTCGCAAAAATCGAGATATCGACTTGTTTTTTTTTCCATTAAACTAGGATTTAGTAACAGCAAGTTCTATGATATGTATTGTTTCTATCTACAGAGTACAAATATTCGTAACGACTACAGGGAGTTTTTGGAATTGATCGTCATGTTTCTCGGAGAGAATCTAATGAAAGGGAACCGTTTCTGAGCGCTTGGGCCCATGCATCATACTAGATGGATGTCTAAAGCGATTTATTCGCTCAAGATCTTCTTGTTCCGTAACTAATTTCATCTAACAGCCCAATATACATCCGGTCTACGAGATGTATGCATTTTTATAGTTCTCCTCTATCGAAGGGCATGGTTCATGTGTTCCAACGCAGTTACGGCCCCGAACAACGATTGGAATCTACTGAAAGAATTGTCAATAGATGATGGTGTTGGTGGCTGCATTTCTCCAACAATTCGAAAAGCAGTATTCGAGAAGTTTAGTCACCATCTTTGGTAATTGTCGGAGGAACTGATTGCTTTTGCGTTTTTCGATAACAATGTGATTATTGATGTTAAGAGAAAAATGTGTCAGGCGATCAAATCTCGTGCTTCTCGCAATAAAGGGAGAAAGCTTAGACTTCTATCAATAAAATATCATAAATCTATCCACGAGTAGAGTTTAGATTCATTTGTTAGTCAAAATACCAAGAAATTTTTCGAGATTCTGAAGATGGATTCTAGTTTTCTGCACAGTGATCCAACCACATGGGGTGAGAGATGATTTCACCACAGCTCTGAATGTTGTCAGTTTTCTGCACATTACAAATGATATAGCTGAAAGAAGTGTGGCTCTCATGAGTGAATACAATGATTTACTGAAAAACGATGAGAACAGTAAACAATATGCAATGTCAATTGTCAAAAAACTGCGAGAATTATCATCAAAATGTACTAAAGAAACCATGGTACTTTCATTAGAAAGTTTTTTAAATAACGAAACAACAGAATGTCCAAGCGGTATATTATGAATAGAATAATAATTTGAAGTTTACTGTAATTTTTTTCAATATTTTTCCCATCGATTTAAACCAATTATTTCTATGAAAAAAGATGAGCTTAGAATTTTCGTTTTTCAATAAGATTAAAAATTTGTAATTCAGCACTGTGCATTATATGTGACTCATATGACTGCCTCTATTACTTTTATTACTATGTGAATGATTCCAAAATTATAAGAAAACTTTAATAAAGCGTGAGTTACACCGTTTAAATCTTAGTTACAATTATTGTTGATGTTTCCTGAAAATCCCAATAGATGAACTTCGGTCCAAATTGAGCCATTTCGATCAATGAAGCTTGGTTGAAATCGCTATGCAACAAGGAATCTAAAAGTGTGAGCTTATGTTTAAAATCCTGAAAAATGGTAAAAAAATCTATCAACAAGAAAAAGGTATGTGATATATGGAGGGCAATGAAAGACTCGGTCCGTTCGAGAAAAGGTCCGGCCGGGTCACGAGCCTTCTCAATTTCAGTATATGGGCCTCATGAGCGCACCAGATAATCCGAGCACCATGTGAGCGATTTCTCTACATAACGATTTTTGTAAAACCTATCACCTCTTTCACATGCATATCACCATAAGAAACTTTAAAAATTCTGCGGAACTCGCAGAATGTTTTTAAAAATCGGACAAAATTGTAATCTCCCTCTTTCTCAATCAACTATCAGATTCAGATTTGGGAAAGGCGGAATTATGAAATCTTCTATACCTGATGGATACCAATCATCAGGGCATCATCGGGTTCCCTTAAAGACTCGAAAAGAATTGGATCTCGTGGGGATGGCTAATCAGGGCCTCATCATTTCCCAGTCAGCTAAACCTAATTAGCCTAACCTGATGAGTACATCGTCAGAACATCATCGGGGTGACTCAACCACTTGAAGGAACTAAAATTTGGTGGGGATTATCTGCTTAGGCAATGAAGAGGCCATCGTCATTTGTACCTGACGATGAAAGATTAAACAATTTTTGAAGTCCGAAAGGAAGCACCCGATCAGGGCATCATCATTGCATGATCGGGGTTACCCGATGGGACTTAGAAGAATTTGACCAAACAAGAGGGGCGGGAGAGATTAATTGGTTGGTAAGTTCATTGGTTTATTGAGGAAACATATCGATATTAATAATCTTCAATATTAATAATGATTTATCAAAAAATACTATCCAATTAACGAACGATGATTTATAAGAACGAAACGGACCCCTACTTTCACAAGTAGTACGGTGGTCGAGTGGATAAAGTCTAAGGAACGTGATCCAAAGGGACAGGGTTCGAGTCTCGCCGAAGTCAGTTTTATTTTTTTTAACTTCTTCATAAAATTTGTTAACTTCCCGATCTATAGAGAAGTCATTGTAATGACCCCGAAAGGCGAAAGTGGAAATTTCACGATATTTTCACGTTTCATGATCCCTAGAATCTTTCTATGACGTTTCCAAAGACATGTCTGTGTGTGTGTGTATGTATGCTGTGAACAAATTTTGTGCTACGCTTTCTCTTAAATAAACGTTGAGATTCCAATTAGCTTTATGCCCATCGATGCGCCTCGATGGGACTTAGACTTGATTAAATTATGAACAAAATCGGCTCAGTGGTTAGTTAATTATTTAAATAAAACTTCAAAAAAAACAATCATCGATTTTTTGTGCTACGATTGCACTTGGATAAAAAATGAGAATCAAATTTTCCCTGTGCCCATCGATGCGCCTCAATGAGACTTGGACCTGATTAAATTTTGAGTTGAATCGTTTTGGCGGTTTGTTAGTTATATAACTGAAACTAAAAATGAAAATTTATCGGATTTTTTTTACCAGTCGATTACCGTGCGAATAATGTTGTTTTTCCGGAATTTGGATAAATTACCCCATTTAGAATAAGAAAACACTGAGCGATGACCCAAATTTTCAATTGTCAATAACAAGTATTACGGGGGGATCGCGGTAAAACTTTGAAGTCTGCAGATAGTGACGAGATCCACCGAACAACTTTTGATACATGATGAGGGTGATGAAAAAGTTGGAAAAATGACGGACCCAACCCATTTTGCCTCGTATTTTAACGTAAATCGTAATTTTGCGTGTTTTTTCGTGAAAAATGCTCCTTGCACCTCAATTTTTATCCGATCCAGGTTTTCTTTTCTTTAGAATGTTCGTCTGACTTCAAAGAATAAAATCACGTATGCTTTTTGCCTTACGTGGAATAGATCATGAAATAATGAATTTTTTCAATTTACTAATTTCACGCGGTTCTGCATGACGTCTAACAAATCGCGTATATTTTTTTATTGAACAAACGTTCATTGCGTTTTTTTTATGTACCAGTATAATCTCCAACAATTCCCAAAAACAATTTTTTAGACGTTATGCAGAGATCAGTGAAAATAGTAAATGGAAAAGACCCAATAGATGGGATGTAATGGATGCGTCTCCACATAACTTGATTCTCATTGGATTTTGAGCGAAATCGCCTCAGTGGTTGTTGAATTTTTTAAATAAAACTTTCGAATTTTGCAATTCAAAAAAAGGGAAAGTTGGAAAATTTTGAAGTGGATCAACTTTGAAGTTGCAAATTTTTAAGTCGATCAGCTTCGGAGTTAAGAGAATTTTGAAATGGGTCAAGTAAAGTGGGTTTAACTCAAACTTAATTGAAGTTTGAGTTAACTTAAATTGCAAATGCGTTCTTTGCGAAATCACCCTAAGGGTAATGCCACAATGGATGCAACGCTAAACGCTTGCAACGCATGAAACAATTATCCAACTGTTTTCCAAATATTTCTGACAATGACTAGCGTTGCGTATAGCGTGCATTGCATTCACTATGGCATGACCCCAGCGTTTATTAAATCTGCGAAGAAACTTTCCTTCTATGGATATTTCTCCGGAGAAATGTAAAAAAAAGATTGAATAAATACATAATAAAAAAAAAGAATGAAAGAAAAAACAAATGGTCGGGAAGTTACTGGTTCGACCCGTAATGGGTCACACCCAATTTCACCAAACCCTACCAGTTATACCCCAAAGAGGGAGCGTGCGAAGCGCGCGACCGGGCCTGATTTTTAATTATTTTTCATACATCGATGTATAATTACTTAATGCTAATCAATTCATTTAATTTTCTTTAATTTCGGAGAATTTCATTGGGCTGTGGTTAGGTGAGCCTAATGTTTTCGTCATCAGCCAACTGCGTCACGCTCCTGATCATGGACTCATTGGCGTCAACTAATGAACGCATGACCAACTCGTCATGTGAACATAATCAGGGTCTCGCTTCGGCCCAGCGAAATTCCTACTCGGGATGGGGTGAACTAAATGACAGGCTAATTAGCCGGAGGGGTAAATTGGGCGGCAGCTACATTATATATTAGTGTTTAGTAGGATAATCGGGTAAAATCGAAAGCGGGGTGCAACGGCTGAGCCTGGCAACTATGAGGGTTGGGTAAAACGGGACGGTGGGGTATAATGGAATAGCCCGGCAAATTGGACGAGAGACGAATTTGGGCCGGACGCGAAATAGGATTACAAGATAAAATAGGAGGGGTGAATTGTCCTATTGTAAGACAGAATAAGAGTTTAAAGCGGATTCATTTCAACCCGTCATTCTATCTTCCCGCACTATTCCATTTTACCCCATCGCTAGGTTAGTGCGCCGTGCAATTCACGTGGTTGTGCCATTTCAGCCCCCCCCCCCCCCCC
>NW_021680563.1:353237-353437 GCF_001412515.2 Diachasma alloeum
CCCCCCGCTAGGCCATATTCGCCCATCGTCCAGGCCGTTCCATTCTGTCTCACCTTCCTGTTTTACCCAACTAGCTAATTAGCCTGTCATTTAGTTCACCACTCATCTCATTTTACTCCACGATATAATTCGCTCATCACCCAATCATCAGCATATCCCATCTTGCTCCGTTGTCCAATTCATCTCCCCCCCCCCCCCCC
>NW_021680563.1:353613-396890 GCF_001412515.2 Diachasma alloeum
CCCCCCCCCCACCGTCATCCCATGTACTATATTATACTTTCACCAGTATCTATTTAATTAATAATTTATGAATCAATAATTCATTTTAGGGAGATCCTGACTATCAGTCCCAAAAATTCTAATTCCCTACATTTCAGTGAGAGACTCCAGTCTCCACTGTGTTGGCGAAGACTCAAATAGAGTTAAGTCTCTCACTAAAACCGACGTCGGTGGCCGAGTGGATTAGACGCAAGTCTAGTGTGCGAAAGGTTGTGAGTTCGATTCCCCGTGGAACCGAATTTTTCAACGGAAGGCTCCGGCGAGCGGGAGGTTGCTAATAGAGGAACCGCCTGTACCGGCATGGGTTTTCTGTGGTTTCCCCATGCTACTTCTATGTTCTATAGAAGTGCGAATGCGGTACAGTGTAGAATCCACAGCCGCATGCATAGGGTTGGATAGAGTGCCGAATGGGACCCGAAAAAGGGACTCCGAGGCCGTAAAAAAAAAAAAAAGTCTCTCACCAAAGACTCCGATACGCTAAACCGGTTACGGAAAATCCAGGCAGACTGGTTTTAGTCTCTCACAGTCTTGGAGAGATCCGATGGACAAAAAATTTGCATCCCGAGAATTTTCGCCAAAAAATCTCCTAAATTGATCAAAAATTGACGAATTTTGACAAATCCGGTGTAATTTTGTAATTTTTTTAATAAGGTTCCCAGTGAGTACACTATATGTATGGTTCATGGAGGAAGAAGAAGGAATTGAGTATAGAAACCAAAGGAAGAAACCTGGTAACGCTTACGGATATGTCTATATTGGATATTGGATGGACAGAAAAATGGGAATTGGTCGGGAAGTTATTGGTTTGACACTTAATGGATCACACCCACTCTAGCTCCCACACAATGGGAGCGAGTGACCAACAATCCAATCAAATTCCAACCCATCCGCAATGGGTGCGAGCGACCAACAAACCAGTGGAATGTTTTTTAAAAGTTTTTCGCTGCAATTCAGAAATCGTTGTCAAAGTGTTGAAAGGTTCTAACGCCCAATTTTTCTTTGACTATATTCACACATTTTTTGACCCTAATATTCTAACCGTCGTTACCTGGCCCTCCTTTTCTGACCCTTTATTTCTGCCACTCTGTTGCTGGTTTTCAATTTTTTACCCTTACATTTTGACCCTGTCCTTGCCTGACGTGCTTCCCGATGCTCATCGTCTGACACTCATTGCCTGACCCTTCTATTTCTGACCCTCATTTTTTGACACTGAGATTTCGACTCTCATTCTTTCACCTTTCCACTCTGACCCTGTCTTCTTAATTTCTTAATTTCAGATTTAGATATACTATTCTCGATTCAACAAAAGAATATACCTAATTCAGTAATATTATTTCTCAATCGAGTATAAAATATACCGGATTCAGCTATAGTATTTCAGTCTGAGTGTTGCCGTGTGATGATCGTAATAAAACGAAAGGTGAAAAGATTAAGTAACTGTTAACGAGGCTTTTTAACAACAATTGAATTCTCCTATCAGTGTGGAGGTTAGCCGAACGAGGGTGAATTGAGGAATTGAATAAAATATTGTTCACACTATTTACTGAAGAACTTCGCAAAACCAAATTTTTCAGCAATGAAAAATCCTAGAAAGTATCGGGATGGCAAGGTTTGCGGCAAAATTCAAAACTTGCTTGAAAATAAGGTGTAAACTTGAACGGAGTACTTGAATATAATTATAATAACTTACTCTAAACCCCTTCATTTCTGCAATAGGTATTTCAGAAATAATCTGCAAATGAGGCATTCTATGCTCCTTCAATAAAGGAAAAAAAAACAATTTTCTTTTTCCGAAGAAAATGGGGTACACCAAGGAGAGATATTGTTAACTGTGAAAACATTTTTTTCAAAAAAAACATTGTATTGTTTCTCAGACAAAAAAAATTTAAAAAATGCTGAGTAACCATTTCAATGCGTTGTTGTGGAAAAATGCTCGAGTACTTATTTGTGGATAATTGTTTCTGGGAAATTGAAAAAAGGGCAGAAATAAGGAAGAGCGCGAAGCTCATGAAGTTGAACGTGTGATTTTAAAAACCCACAAAACTTTCATAACATCTAGAAACAATTTCAGCTTTTTTCTCCAGTCGGCTTGTACTGTTGCAAATTTTATAAGTTTGTACTCATCAATGCCAACTCAATATTGTCTATTCCTGTGAGTTACGGAGTGGGTACGACCATAGAAAATGTAGTTATCTACACAAAGTCAATGAAAAAGAGTATCAATACGAGTGTTTCTTTAAAAAAAAAATTGTTCAGAAAATTCTCAGGACCAACGTACTTGGCGCGGTTTTGTATCTTAATGCGGATCTCTATTTGGGAGTCTATTTTTTGAGATTTGAGATCCACTCTGGGACTCAGAAATTGCTTTGAAGCATACTAGGGTAGGCGAGGGGTGTACCGCTCAGCTACGGAAAAGAGTTCATTTTTTCAACCTCCAGAACATATACAGGTCAATTAACTTTTGGGATACGTCCTTTGAAGCCTTTTCTTCACAATTCCAAAAGTACAAAATTTTAACATTCAACATATCAAATTATGAACTTCAACTGACACCAACGATTGAGCGGTATTGCCTCACGATGTGGCTATTACCGCTCGCGGTATTTGTATTGGGTTTGTGATTATGACTCCGCCCTTTTTTGTTCAAATAAAACACATTTGCTTGTTTAGAAAATAAAAAAAAGATTATTGAAAGTATGGTCCATCTGTAGCTACAACCTTCACCTATCTTTCAGGTAATTTACGTATTGCTTGCCTGAAGAAATCCTGGTCTTTTGAGCTGATCCAATTATCAAGTCAAATTTTGATACTTTCGTATGAAGTGAACCGTTCTCGCGTAAGATCTAACTGCAGTGTTCGGAATAAGTGGTAATCCGAAGGAGCTATGTCTGGCGAATATGGCGGGTGGAGTAACACTTTCCAGTCCTGTCCATCTAAATATCTTTTCACAACTTGTGCGGTATGCGGTTTGGCATTGTCTTGTTGAAAAATTAATTTACTGTGCCTATTCACCCATTCTGGTCGTTTTTCTTCTATAGCTCGCTTCAAACCCATTAGTTGTCATCGGTAAACTTTTCCATTAATAGTTTGAGAGGGTGCGAACAACTCATAATATACAACACCTCTCTGATCCCACGAAATGCAGAGCATAACCTTGGCACTGAATATTTCTGTTTGGTTGGGATGGGCCCGGTTCACCTGGCTTCACATAAGCTTTTTGGCATTTAGAATTCTCATAATATATCCATTGTTCATCTCTTGTGACTATTCAATGCAAAAATCCTTTTTTTTGCTGTCTTTGAAGTAGCATTTCACAAATTGTTTTTCGACGTTCCATGTCTCTTTCTTTCAATTCATATGGAACCCAGTTACCAACTTTTTGAAGCATTCTCATTGCTTTTAAACGCTTTGCAACAGTTGATCGTTCAACATTTAATGCTGCAGCCAATTCTGATTGAGTTTGGCAAGAATCCTCTGCCAATAATGCCTCCAATTCAGCATCTTCAAATTTTTGGGTGGTTTTCCATATTCTCTCTCCTCAGTGCCAAAATCATTATTTTGAAATTGTCGAAACCACTCCTCGCAAGTTGTATTAGATGGAGCATGCTCACCGTAAATCTCCACAAGCAAACGATGAGTTTCCGCTACACTTTTTTTGCAATATAATAGTGTAATAACACTTCCCGCAAATGATGTTTACTTGGAATGAAAACCGACATTGTCATGGAGGTAAAAACACGTATTTCTTACATTTCAACCAAATGTCACGTAGTGCGTTTGACAGCTGACATAAAGTATTATCGAATACAAGTGTTGCCATTTATTAGTGCACGTAAGCAATACTAAAAACGCCATCTCTTGACAAAGGGCGGAGTCATATTCACACACCTAATAATACCACTCGCTGTCAAACTATTCAGTTACTTCTCACACGAGGTAGTTGACTACAAAATGCAGATTGGACACTTTTTAATAAATTTATTCTTATTGAACACGAATGAGGGACTCACTTATACATTTTATCCTATCTCTCAGTGTACTGAATAGAATACCGTACGTCTCTGAAGCTGTATGAAGCGACGTTTCATCATTCTCAACAGCATGTATAGCTTTTTCAGATTGCCTGCACTCCATTTCCCCTTTATATTAGGCCCCTTCAGTGTTTTTTGTTCCGTGGCATTCTAGAAAAAAAAATGTAGTGAAGCTACTTTTATATTTATTTCATACCATTTCAATGTATTGTTTTCGAGCTCGGCTTAGCAATCGAATTTCGTCCCATGACACGTGTCGCCGATATATCGCTGTCCTTGTCCCAAGGCATCCTCTCGACGATTCGTAATAATCCGGACATCCTCGATCGGATGATCTAATACCGTTGTCGCGGGAGCACCCTCTCGTTCCAGCTCTCATGGTGTAAACCAAAGTTACTTTCGCTGTGAATAAATTCAATTCGATATATACGCTAATCCCAAATGTTTTACGTTTCAAAACCCTTCTATTCTTCACCGAATCCCACAAAAAATAAATATCGATAACTTGAGCAACAGATGGGTCCACCTAACTTATCGACGAATTCGTCGTTTTTATTAATAACATCACACTGATTGAATCGTTCTATTCTCGATTTTCATTCTCTTATCATTTTCCCATATTTATTTTATTATGAACAATAATGAATACTAAACTTACTTGATCGTTCACCGACCGGTAACTCGCCCATGCGTCTCAGCTGTCACTCGGCGAGCGGTACAACCCACAGGGTGAGTGGTATTAGGAACACTCCCCGAGCGGAATTACCCGCAAATGCCGGGTGTCAAAAAATCATTAATAATTAATTTACCAGGGTCTTTTTCATTATCAACTATATTCCAGTCGATGGATAAATGTATAATCAGCTGATATTTCATAACGTTTTATTTTTTTATGTATCTAAAAAGGTGAAAAATCTTAAATTCTGCAGTCAAGTCTTCTATCGATTACATTGAAAACCAATGGTATAATTTTTTATTAACTTTCAACGATAACAAGTTAGAAACTTTGATCGAAATTAGATGTTAGTTGTAAATACATTGATTTGAAAAATGAAAAAAAATGATTTTCTTAATAATTCATGAGAAAAATAGGTGAGCGGAGATGCTCGCTGAGCGGTACAGCCCCCGCCTACCCTACACCTTGCTAGGTGTTCAAATCTTTAGATAGTCAATTGTGTGATTGTGTTGGATGGAATTGTCGGATGATTTAAGTTAATGCCTTAAGCTTATTCTTTTCCATTTTCAAATATTTTCATTTTCATGAATAGACATTGAATTAATTAAGGTAGTGATCACCAGTTAGATATCGGCATCCGTGACATAAAAGCATGGAGAATGTTCCATCAACCATGGTGTCAACACAAAGCGACAACTCTCCTGAGAATTTTCTGAACAATTTTTATTTTAAAGAAACACTAGTATTGACATGCTTTTTCATTGACTTTGTGTTGATAACCACACTTTTTATGGTAGTACCCACTCCGTAACTCATAGGAATAGACAATATTGAGTTTTCATTGATGAGTTGAAACTTATAAAATTTGCAACAGTATAAGCCGACTGTAGAAAAAAGCTGAAATTGTTTCCAGATGTTATGAAAAGTTCTGTGGGTTTTCAAAATCACAAATTCAACTTCATGAACTTGGCGCTCTTCCTTATTTCTGCACTTTTTTCAATTCCCCAGAAACAATTATCCATAAATAAGTCCTCGGGCATTTTTCCACAACAACGCATTGAAATGGTGACTCGGCATTTTTTCAATTTTTTTTCTGAGAAACAATACAATTTTTTTGGAATTTTTTTTTGCTGAGAAACAATAGTCATTTTTTTTTGTGAAAAAATACAATGACAAACGCGCATTTGACCGGTTTCATAAAAAAAAAATCGGTTTTCGGGGGGTTTCAATCATTTTTCCAAACCGAGTGACTCACATCACAAGGAAATACTCCAGAAAATATGCAACATTACTTGAATTTACTTTGCTCCAAAAACAAAATCGATATACGCGGTAGCGTATCGGCCAAGAAAAGTTTTGACCGACTGAGCAAAAAATCAGGCCGAGCACACCGCGTATCTATACACGACAGAACTTCCCCCTCCACTACCTCTAAATGATTTACATTCGGTATAATGAAAACGGGACGACAAATTGGGAAAATGTCGTTACTTACATTATATAAATCACCTATGAGCTTTTCAACGGTGTAACTATAGTATTTTTTCGGATTAACAGTAAAAAAGATACGCGCATAGCAACGGGTTGATATTCACATTCTCGCGATTCACATTATAAAGTCGGAGAAACAAGGTGTAACGTTGGCAGCGCCGATCCAACTGAGGCTCATGTCCAACGTTGAAGCAGGGATCGGCATTAATCATTACTTTGGTAATGATTACAGCTCAGATTGATGATTATATTTGTAATCCATTAATCCCTCTACTGATTTTGCGATTACAAGACAAATCGGAAATCAGGACTGAAAACTCTTGGATATTTAATCAATCGATAATCATAACATAAATGTGCTTGATTACATAATAATTCATCAATCGCAAGTTGTATTGATGAATTACTCCATTAATCGTCAATCAATTAAAAAA
Source organism: Diachasma alloeum (assembly GCF_001412515.2). Taxonomy (NCBI): domain Eukaryota; kingdom Metazoa; phylum Arthropoda; class Insecta; order Hymenoptera; family Braconidae; genus Diachasma; species Diachasma alloeum. The sequence continues at coordinate 360,285 of NW_021680563.1, forward strand.
ATTATTCAATTATTTCATTAAGCGTTGATCTGACTGACAAATTATTTAATTAATTAAGCGTTAATCTGACTCAAAAATTATTTGAATATTTGATTACACGTTAATTCAACTCAAGACTTCTTTGATTGAATAATTCGTAATCAGAACTGAAAATTAATCGATTACTCTGTCAGATTACTAAATACTCATGTTTTTAGAAAAAATGAGGCAGCAAGACCTGTTTTTTATATTTTTTAAATTTAATATCATGTTTTTTTCCAATTTATCATATCAAATTCAATCAAATTTTTTCAAATTTTTTAAATTTTATTTGTTCCTCATAATAAAATCACAAAATGAAACTTGGAAAATTCATGCGCAAAATGTCACATAAGAAGAATTCCAAAAGAATAAGTTATATAGAAAAATTGATCTTCATCGGTTTTATTCTATGAACAAATATCTATGAAGAAATGCATAGGAAAATTGCAGAATTTTCAATAGAATTGGTGCAAAAAATGAAATTTTTCAATATAATTTTAATAAAAATCTCATAGAATTGTTGTAGAGTTTCAAAGAAAATCAATAGAATTTTTTAGAGGAAGCGACATATTATGACATAATTTTGTGTTAGTCATTTATGGCATTAGTTTTTTTAGTTCAAAGTTGCATAAAAATTTCGTGCATGTGTGGAGGGAAAAGAGGGAAATTGCTATTTATTTCCGTTTTTGTTAATTATGAGAATCTAGAATTTTTTTTTGTTGACATCCGAGACGATTCGTTAATGTGCCTTGTTGAAAATTATCATTAAATGTATTGTGTTATGTTATGCTATCAAGAGATTTTATTTCCACTATTTGGTGGAGTATCCTCTATCCGCTAGCACAAGACCAGCACTCACAATAAATGGATATAGGAATCCAAAAAACATCAAATATACACAGAATTCTGATACATAATTCTTTTAGTATTCAAGTATTTTTCATTGTTAATGAATAATTGATTAAGTAATCGAATAATCGTGAATTTCAATTACTGATTGCTTATAAAATTGAAAAAAATTCAGGATCTTGAGCAGTGGTTAATTAAAAAATCAAATAATCTCCAGCTTTGATTAATGTTCACATAAATAATCATATATTTACCAGATGTGATTAAAAATTAATTAGATAAATCAAATAATTAAAATGTTAATTATTGGTTAATCAATTTATTCGGTTATTGCCGACCTTGATGCCGATTAACGAAGTATTCGAGAATATTTCACTTTTATTCTTGATTACCGGAATAATCAAATAATCAATGAAACGGAAAATCGACTCGGTGTTCTATTTTGTTTTCTTTCGACGAAAAGTCGAATTTCATCCCGCGATATCTATATTCATATGCGGACCTCGGACATAAAGGTAGTTTATGCACTGTTTGTGAGGTTATCGGTTTATTTGGAATGTAACAAAAGTGAGATGTGTCAAAAATATTGTGTGATTAAATGTCCGTGAATAGTTAAATTCGAAAAGATAATATTTATTTTTCTCCGAGTGTAACAGAAAATGTTTTCATTCCGTGGAATAAAAATCTCTACATTAAGTGACAGTGAAATGCGAACAATTTTGTAATTATTTAGGAAAAATTAGTGGGAGACGGTGGGATTAAATGGACACTTTGAACCCTGCTCAAAATGTTGATGTCTTATTGAAGTGTTGATGAAATAGAATTTTTTTTTTAAATTAAAGTACAGTCAGCACCTTTATAATAAGCTTAGACTGAGCTTAATCGATAAATTTGTTCTTTGGTTATAAATATTGAAACAAGAAGTCGGAAGAGTCCATTCCACCCAATGTTTCCCTAAAATTAAAAAAAAAACACATGTTTTCAAAAAGAATTCTTTGTGAACATTTTGTAAAATATAAATATCCTTGGAGTTCCTTGGCCATTGCTTTTTGGCAACGGTTAAATCATCGACATGTATACACTCGCTTGTTTGCCTTTCAAGATATCGAGTACATTCAATAGCGAAGTGGTGAACCGGGTTAAATCAATTTTGAATTCTGGCCAGTTGTTGATAAATATTTCGGAATCTAAGAGAGATAGAAAATTTTTTCCCATGAACTTATTTATAACCCTCAATGGGCTCTACAAAAAAGCTCGTGACAAAAATCTCTTTTAGATTCTGAGATATTTGTCAAAAACTGACCAGTAGTCAAAATCGACTCAACGCAGATTACCGCTTCGCTACGGAATTCACATTTTTTTGGATTCTCACAAACCTCCTACGCTCCATATCTCTTGAATAAATCACCGAAATTTACATAGTTCTCTCATAAATTATTTTTCAAACCATTGTAACTCATGGATTCCCATTCAGAAAACACAGAGAAAAAAAGTAGATTAGCTTTAGAAACTAGTTTCTAGATTTTGAAAACTGTTCCTGTTCCTGTTCTTTGTGGAGATGATCATTGTGCTCCTGCGGCCCCCAGGGACCTTTAAGGTCATAAGGGCCATACGGGTCACAAGGTACAACAAGGAACAATAGATTACGAGGGTCAAGAGGGTCAAACTCCCTTACTTGATTATTTGATTAAGTTTATTTCATGTTACAAGGAGGGGTAACGGAGGTGATCTTTGACCCTCGTAATCTATTGTTCCTTGTTGTACCTTGTGACCCGTATAGCCTTTATGACCTTAAGCTTTATGCTTGGCGGGATCATAAAAGTTAACCAATTTGGGGATTGTTTTTAAGAACCGGTAGTTTCTAAAACCAATGCTGAATTTATCTTAATTTCAGAAAATTTTCAGATTGAACTAAAAAATTATGGCCTAGATATTTAAAGGGCGTAAGCGCCCCATACATAGGGAGGGAAGCCCAAATATCGGGAATTTCAGATGTGAGGAGGGAGGATTTTGCAAATAAGGGGAGCGGGGGAGGTTGTGAATTGAGAATTCACAACCAAAGAAATTGAGTCGTTGAGTTTTTCAAAAAAATCTCAGAAACTATGAGAGATTTTCACGAAAATTATCGGAGGGGGAGGGGAGAGGGTGTGCATTGAGAATTCACAACCATAACACTTAAGTCGGTGAGTTTTTAGAAAATATCTCCAAAACTAAGGGAGATGGCGAATTTTCATTACAAAATTGGGAAAAATATTTAGCAAGAAATTAAGGAAGAGGGCGTGTGTTATAAATCGAGAATTCAATACAGCTTGCCCCCCCCCCCTTCCCCGCTTAATTTTTGAATAAAATTCGCTATCTCCCTAAGTTTCGGAGATATTTTTGAAAAAATGACCGACTCAATTTTTTTGATTGTGAATTCTCAATGCACATTCCCCCCCTTCCTTTCCCGCCCAAATTTTCGTAAAAAATCGCCATTTCCCTTAGTTTCCGAGTTATTCTTGAAAAAATCACCGATTCAATTTTTTTGGTTGTGAATTCTCAATACACATCTCCCCCCTGCCCCCAAATTTTCATAAAAAATCGCTATCTCTCTCAGTTTCGGAGATATTTTCAAACAAATCACTGACTCAATTTTTTTGGTTGTGAATTCTCAATACACAACCCCTCCTTCCCCTCTCCCAAATTTTCGTAAAAATTCGCTGTCTCTCTTAGTTTCGGAGATATTTTAGGATAACCTCAACGATAATCAACCCTTTCATAAAACACCCGTCTTTGTAAAACCCCCCACTTGACAAGCCCCCTCCCGCGGATATCACAATCTCCCGTTTTGCAAAATTCCCGCTCAAAAATTCAACAAATTTTCTAGCTTTTAGAAAAAATTTTTTTTTCTAAAATCAAGTATATTTTGGTTTAACATTAATCCCAATTCTAATCATTAATTTTAAACGACTTTCTTCTAAAGCTTGGAAAAAAGTTTCTAGATTTTAGGAACCTGAAAGGTTAGAAATTACGGTTTCTAAAATTTAGAAACTTCTGTCTAAAGCTAATCCACTTCTTTTCTCTAGGCATCTGTAATTTTTTTCATATTCTACAATGTTATTCACATATATGTGTTAAAGAATTAGTAGTATGGTAAAGCTTTGAAATCAAATGTGGGCGAGGGGCGGTCCCGTCAGGGGCGGGGTGGCGGCGGGGGGGAGGCAGTCGCGCTGGCGGGGACCAGCGTGACGTCATTTAGAGCGGCAGGGGGGATAAGCCAGGCAGGTGGGAAATTTGAACTGTATGTGAGGAGAGAGGCGCTGGTGGTGATTCCAGCCGTTGGTAATGTAGAGCTCTGTCTGTTATAATTCTGCTTACGGTTTTTTTTAAAAAGCTTTATTATCACTAATAAATATAATGCAGAGTATATGTATATATAGAAATATAAGAAATATAATATAGAGTATATATGTTATTTTTTTCTTATTATCCTCAAGTAAATGTACTTATAATCCTTTCGCTTCCGAATGGAAGCATTGTATTCGTCAAATCTGAAATTTCCATTTTTTTGGCCTCAAAAAATTCAAATATGCTGTTTTTTTAGATCATATCGGTATGTATGTGAGCTTTTTTTTTTAAATTTCAGTTTTTCAATGATCATTCAAAATTAATCATCGTAAGCTTCTCAATTATGGCTGAAAATATTCGTTCAGGATGTTATCTCGGTCGAGTTTGAACCTCTCTCTGGGGATGATTGTATCATTTGTTGTTGTTGAAAAGTTCCATTAAAAAAAATTAAGTCAAGGTCAAGTCACTACTGTTGGAGGCAATCCCAGCAGTCGGTAATGTGGAGCTCTCTCTCTCCCTGTTATTCTGTAAGGTAAGATTTTATTTTAAAAAAATAAGATTGTGGACTGACATCCTTACAAAATAGAGATTCGAGTGACAATAGTTACATATACGAAATTTAACATTTTAGAGCAATTTGCGAGAAAACAGTCTTGCTGAGTGAGATTATGTGTCGGCCGCTAATTGAATAAATTTCAGAACGTCATTTAATTCAGAAGTATTGGATAATAAATCAAGCCAAAAACCCGGCGGGGTGAATTTTGTGCTGAAGACTGGCCATCGGATGTGGTCAAGAGCTGGGAAAACGCATAAGAAATGAACAATATCATTTGCATCGCCCGAACAATATTTATCGCAGAGTTCGTGGAGATTGAAAGACACCGAGATCTTGGAAGCTCTTAACACAAAACTAAATTTATTGTATAGCCTTATTCTCGATACCACGCATTTACAATCAAGCGGCAGGTGAGAAACTAAGTAGGGTTGAGGGCCAGGAAATAGAGAAAAGTGTTTAAAAAATAGTAAACTAGAGCTGGCGTAGCATCTCGAGCGGTTTTCATCAAGAGTAATCGAACAATATTTTTCAAGAATCTGAGATTTAACAACATTTAGCAACGGTGTTGAAAGGTTTGACCAAACTTCAGAGAAGCCGCATTGAATGAAAAACTGCTTGAGTTGGAGAGCCCAATTACATTTGATTTCTAGGCTTTCTAGGGATTGTAATCGGTTAAAACATATCTTCGGGAAGCGGGAGTCATCCATCTCAAGCAGCTTGGAAAGCCAATTCAGGGCATATTTTAGGATTGTGAATGAAAGGAGTGCTCTACCAGTCTCTAGTCTAACAGCGTACCCAGCAGTGGACTGAGGAAGATTGAGAACCCTCTTGAAAAAATTGAGTTAAGCCTTTTCTATCCGAGCCAACTGATCGAGGGCCCAAACCTCACAACCATAAGCGACAACGCTGTAAACAAGGCTATTGTACCATGTATCAATTGTATTCCAGGAATCAGCTCCTGTTTTATACAGAATATTCAGGGCAGCAGACGATGCGGTGAAGGAAGCGCTGACCCTGTCCATGGCAGCCAAGTCGAAAGTACCTGAACTAGAAAATTTGATACCTAAAAACCGATACTGGTCGATAGTTTCGATAGTCTCTCCATCAAATCTAAAAGAAAGTTCAGATCTTGTACTACTTTGTTGGAAAACTAAAATCTTCGACTTGGCGGCATTCAGGGTGCACGAATTCTCCGTAAAATAGTCCTTGATGTGTCCAAGTAAACCTTGCAGTTGGGGGGACCGTCAGCCAACAGAAAAATGTTATCAGCGTAAGCTAATAACATTATTTCGTTCAACTGTCCAACAGACACTCCCTTGCAACCCCTAGCTGTAAGGAAAACCTCCAAATCTGAAAGGAAAAGCGCAAAAAAAATTGGGCTCTCCATCCCCACCTGGAGTAACCCCTCTGAGATGTCTCAATAATTTGTGAAACCGTCGACCGCTCGTATCGTAGTTTTCGCATTGTCGTATAGATTTTTATAGATGTTGATAAACTTAGTGGATATACCGAACTTATATAATTTTAACCATAACTTGAGATGATCAACACAGAAATCAATACAGAAAGAGTGCAGTTTGCGGTTGGATCCCAGATATATTTGAGCAATAGAGGCGACGGTAAAAATGTTATTGACACAACCGCGGCCTCTCCTGAAGCCGGAATGGAATTCCGGAAGGGCAGCGGTCATAGTTGCCCAGACCTCCAGCCGTCTTACTAGAACAGTAGAAAAAATCTTTGCTATACAGTTAATGAGTGAAATGCCACGGTAATTTACCGGGTTCGAAGGGTCACCCTTTTTATGAAGCATCAGGAGGTCAACCTCTGACCATTTGGAAGGCATAGACTGCTCCTCCAGTATTTTATAAAATAAACATTCAATATATAAAAGCCAGTTGGCTGGGAGGTTCTTATAGAATTCATTCCCTATACCGTCATAACCTGGGGCTTTGCCATTTTTAATAGATCCGAGAACACACGAGATTTCAAATTGTGAGGTTGGGGGATCGAGAACGGAGTGCGACTGATCTGGAAGAGACAGTTTACTAATAATTCTAGCGGGAAAACAGTTGGATAAAAATCTCTCCCACTCCTCTTTCTTTATATTGCAAGTGCGGCTCCCAGAATCTCTATTCCAGAAAGATTCACTATCAGAAATGCTTCTGAGTTGTACACGAATGCGTTCCTCGAATTCTAACTTCTTTGATTCATAAAATTTCTTGCTACCTGCTCTTAAAATTTCGTATTCTGCCCTGAGTGTTAAATCGTTAGTTTTCTGCCACTGATGAAAAGCATTGATCATAACGCTCTGAAATCGTTTACATTCTTCGTCAAACCTCAACAATCTACGGAGCGGGAGCGGATCTAAGCTATTGGAATTACACATCTCCAACTTGCGGTAACTTGCGGAATTACACATCTTCAACTTGCCAATAATTCTGAAAACTGTTTACGTTTTTTGGCACTACTGCGCAGTTTTTTTTATGAGAACAATCTGGGGGGGAGGAGAGAACATTTTTTTGCGACGTTTATAGCAGTTAGTTGGAGTCAATTCTGAGAAAATATAAAATATCCAATTTCATGTCAATAAATTCCTGGAAGTATTTCACGTCTGAAAAATTCTACGTAATTTTATAAACCAAGCTGCATGGAGGAGAGGGTGGTGAGTCGGCTTAGATTGGTTGATGAATGACATCATATGTCGTCACTATTCCAGAACGTTCCTCAGACGTTTGTGAGAGTCAGATGCACTGAACAGAGAGTTAGTTTCCATCATGGAGCCCTTGACTGCAGACGAAATGAAATTTTTGTGCACACTTCCTCCATTTTTGGTGAACTATAATGATATTGTTATTAGACATTACAGTGAAGATCCACCACAAACGATTTGGGACTATCTTCAAGATTTCTTGGATTTGAAGGAGAATATGGAACATGTGAAAACTTGTCGTATTGGACCAAAAAAAAGGATCATAACTTGATTTCTGATGAACTCCAATTGTTATCCTCAATATCACCCTATGTTTGCGAATACGATGACATTGTTCTCAATCACTGTGGAAATAATCCACCGCAAACAGCATGGGATTTTCTCCAAGATTTTCTAGAATTACAGGAAATTATAAAATTGTAAAATTGCGCCGCAATTTAAATATGGATGAAGGCGAGGAATGCGAGAAATCAGACGATCGTACTTAATTGAAAAGGGAAGCGGAGATCTCTCATGCTGACAAAAAAACATCTGGAGGTAGAACCAATGGCTAGTACTTCAACAGATAATGGAAATCATTTTCCATCTGCAAAACGTCCCCGCTGTGAAGTCAGTAGCAGACAATGTCATCACCTATACAGAACCAAAAAGTTCAAGAAATTCAAGTTCAAGAAAGAAAGTTTTTAGAATGAAAGGAAAAAACACGAATTTTTACATGTAATATTTAAAGTCTTTATTGTAAAAAAATTGATACATTGAAGAATAAAAATATATGTATCATGCATATCAATATTTTTTTTGTTTAAATCATGTTTTTTACTCCCCCACTGATTGGATGGTACTCTACTATGCGGTCATGTAAGATTAAGCAATAGGCTGCAGTTTGAGCTAAAAAATTACCGTCAGACTCGAATTCAAGATGAATATCAACTGGCCCGGACTTTAAGTAGTCATTTTGCTTCGAACAATCAATAACAATAAGTGAGGCATATGTAAGACAATCTATCTTACTCAAAAGTGGCTCGGCTTCTTTACCATAGTAAGAGCTTTGGAAATTTGTGTACATATTCTAAAGTATAGCGTATTGATTATGACTGATATCAAGATTCAGATTACCATAAGGGTAATTTTGAGAATTCAGAAAAAGCTTTATATCGCGAATATTACAATGATCGAAACGACTCGCATTTTTATTCGTTTGATTTTTGCGGTTAGTTTGAAATCCTACGAAAACATAGCGAGGTTTCTCCAGTTGAGTTGGGCATTTCACCACCCAAACGTGTTTAGAGGTCGCTGGCAGTAGTGGATACTCGTAAGATTCCCAAGCTCGAAAACTGATGGGAATTGGTGCGTCCTTAGAGATGTAGTTCAATAGACTGATTTTCTTAGAATCAGCTACTTGATGTAGGTAATCAAGCGGCTTGACTGGCGGTTTCCGAGACATAGTTCTTCATCAGTGTTGTAATACCCATATTTTTATTTCCATCAATCACAATGGCGTTCAATTCATAGCGAATCTCCTCAAATAAGTGGAGAATAACGCAATTCACCAATCTCGTATGCGTAACAGCTGCACCATTAGGTTTGGTCAAGCGTCCATGTATAGGCAGTGAGCTCTTACTCGGTACCAGACACAAGTTTTGATGTTACACGGCAAGGCGAATTTCATCATTATTATTGAAAGTCGCTGATGCGCATGAATCTCAGTGAGAGATAGATTCATCAACCACGATGGGTTTTTGAATTTTCAGGATCTCTTCCATGGCTTGCGATGGTAAATGATAATACAGCAACAGAGGAAATTGGATTTTTCATTTTACTATTTTCTTTTTCTCCTTGTTCTTTGCAGTTTCAATCCCAAGTTCTTGAGGAATTTTAAATTCTACGATGTTAGTGCTATGAGAGGTCGTTGATGGCTGCTTGGAATTATTAATGGTGATTCACTTTTATAACGCCCTCCAGAATTGGTATTGAAAACAATGCCCATATTAGGTCTTGATGGATAATCTTATTGTTATAAACTCTTTTCTGAAATTCACTAATTGACCTTCTTGATAAACAATCTTCACTTGGAGATGATCTATTGCCTGTACGACGATCGGAAGGTAAATGATGTTCGATGGCACTTCAATGATCTGACATGAGGTGGGAGAATGCCGCGTGTAAAGCCCAATAATCGTCCAGTAGAATCTTCAGGGTTAAAATCTATTGGGTGACTACATTTGATAATACTTTTCAAAGTGTTATTGTTGGGCTTAAGGATGATATTTATATTATACTGTACAAGCTGCTCCACCAAATAATTTCCAATATCTTCAATTTCATATCTTCCTATAGGTATTTCAATAATTCTATCAGCTACATAGAATTTATTATTCCCAGTATCAATGTTGGTAATAGAATTGAAGGTTAATAATTCAGCCAAACCTAGATTGTAATTCTTTAATTGTGATAATTCAATTGAAGGAAAGTAATGAGCCTCCAACACTGAGGAGGTGCCGGACAATGTTAATGTAAAAGATTCACTCATCGCAGTTGACATCTGACTAATGTCCCCAGAATTATGTCTTGAGGTTTTATATCATTTCTTCATGGAAAAATTTCAGACACATATGCCCACACAATACTGTATCCTAATTTTGATATCGATCATTATTATATTTGACAATGCTACCAACACCGATGTAATCCATCAAATCTTGAGGTGGATGCAGGTTGTCAAAGCTATCAAAGTACATGACTTCGTTTTGTCGTTTCCTATATGCAACCCAATGCGTTCCAGGGCCATCTTTATCATCAAGATGAATAATTGCTCATTCATTTTTGCGTGGGCCTGATTGGGGCATTTCGTTTCTCATATAAACACCACGAAAATGTGGGATTCTCATGGCCTTGGCGCATTTCAATAAATCGGCATCGGTGAGAGCTCGGTGTGGTATGCGTTTTTTAAGTAGAGATCCAGACCTTTCTTGTAAGGTTTCAAGTACAATCCTTTGCCCACTGCAATGGCCTCCATTGATTGGTCATGTCGTATACTTTCTTGGAGGGCTTTTTTAGCGGCATTGGCATCATTGATGGCTTCTGTAATACCTGCTGTACCACCAGCTAGAGGTCCAGTGGAACTTAAACCCGCAAATGGAGGTATCAGGAAGGCTAATACACCTCCAATTTTCGCGGGGACAGGTAAGACGCGAGGTAGTCGCACCTACTTTTTACCACTAATACATTTCACTGCATCACGTGCGCCTTTGAGCGCTATCTTGATAGGGTCGTTTCCAGGACGCATAGAAGTTTTAGCCGCTTGTAGAATTTGTCTTAAAGCCATTTTGTTCTTCTTCCCGCCTCCACCACCACTGCAACGTTTTCCCCTCTTTTTAACTGCGTTACTTCGTTTTATCCCCATGCCTAGAGAGGTTTTTGCTTTCAGGGTGTTAGTTAATTCCAAGCATCAGCTTTCTCCCCCAGACTTGCGTCTTTGAATAAAACTCGTTTCCAGTCTTGCTCCGTAAGAATTTCGTCGCAGTTGTGCTATCTCGATTTTTAGAGTAGGCTGTATCGTGTTTTTTATAGGTTGCGTCAAGTGGATTAATACCAGGATCACCCCTTCTCAATCGTTTTTGTAGCCTTGTCCCAGGACCACAATACTGATATCCTGGTATATGTAATTCTACAGGAAGTTTATTAATGATACTATTCACTAAACCTTTGCCTTTTACATTTGCAACCTTTCATGTTTGTGCAAGGACTGACTACTTATGAGACAAGCGGCGAATATTTATAGGTTTTCAAAAGATCCATAAATAATTACGTATTTAGCATTCTAACTTCAGTCATCAACCATGCGCTTCAAAGAGCAGAAGACTAAACTGCCAATAATAAATTTCCATTATTTAACGCAGAGGAAAAAGAATGGGGGGCCTCTATTACCTAACAGTGTACGGGTAGTTATCTATGGACCTTCAAATTGTGGGAAAACAAACGCTCTGTTAGCTCTCATATTTCAGCCGAACGGTTTGAGATTTGAGAATATCTATGTGTATTCAAAATCTCCCAATCAACCCAAGTACCAGCTGCTCAAACGTCTAATCTCTCCCATTAAGGGTCTCCCATAGGATATTTCCCATTCACTGAACATCATGATGTCATCAAACCAGAGAATACTCAATCAAATTCCATCATGATTTTCGATGATATAGCTTGCGAGAAACAAGATAATGTGCGAGCATTTTTTTGTATGGGACCACATAGAGATGTGGATAGATTCTATCTCTGTCAAACGTATGCTCATGTACCTAAACATCTAGTGCGGGACAACACAAATCTTCTGATACTCTTCCGACAAGATTATATGAATCTCAGACATATTTATGGTGATCATGTAAATACCGACATGTCATTTGTCGAATTTAAGGACTTGCGTGCAAAGTGCTGGAATGAAAATAAATACAGCTTCATCATGATTGATAAGGATAGTGAAATTGATGAGGGTCGGTATCGGAGAGGATTCGATAATTTCATGAAAAGATAAATATATACTTTGCAGAGAAACTGAGAGCAGTTCTTTCGTATACGTACTCGTGTCAACATGCAGAGTGAAAATTTCAAGAACGAGCCAAATGTCTCGCGGACTATTACTAAAGCGAGTGATGCTATCCACCGCAAGCATAGAATGATGAAATTAGGTAGAGAGACCACTGACAAAGCTATGAGTGAGGTGCTCAAACCAGTCATAACTCCCCTCGAGAAAGCGGTGGATCACTCGGTAATGAAGGAATCTTCAAATAAAAAACAAACAAAGAAAATTATAACTAGTAGTCCTATTCGAATGCAGGAAGAGAATACGGATGATGATTATGAGAGTCGTTCTCAATATCAATCTCTAGAAGAACTTTCATCTGATTTAGCAAGAGCACATACAAGCACCCCTATGGAGAGAATATCCCCAATCAAAGCTATGACTCCAACTGATCGTAATTCATCGAACAAGCCGGAATCCTCTATAGCGTCACAGAAGCTTCTTCAAACGTATTTAGATCGATACAATACAAAGAGTGAAAAGAGCGATTTTGTATCGATGTGAATGTGGAAATGTGGAAGCAGGTCAGCCTCCAAGGATCGTACAAGTGGATTTTTGCTGTCAAGACTCTGGTTGAATCTTATAATGATACGAAGCATCGCACCATTCACACGAAGCCGAAAGATGTCACTGCTGATGATGAGAAACAACTGTTGCAAGGTGCGCATCAGCAAGTATAAAAATGTCTTCGAGAAAGGTTATACGCCCAACTGGACAACGGAGATATTCACAATAAGTGAAGTCGTGAACACGAATCCTGTAACCTATAAACTCACCGATTATGAGGACAAACCAATTGAGGGGGGATTTTATCAGGAGGAGTTGACGAAATTCAAGTATCCTAACATCTACCTGGTGGAGAAGATACTTCAATGACGTGGAAATAAAGTTTTAGTCAAATGGCTAGGTCATCGATGATTCTTACAATAGTTGGGTTAATAATAATGAATTGTAATCCATTTACTCCTACTGGAATAATAAAACAGAAAAATCAATTTTTAAAAACATGCATTATTTTACTTACAATAGTCGTATGGTACAGTGTCAGTGGAGTTTGTACAAAGTATCCTCTTATCATCATTTCAACTTAACGCTAGTTATTTCTGGTGTACTGAATGTAGAGTGTGCTCATGGTTCTTAATTAAATACTGTGATTTAACAAAAGTCTCATGATTCATCAGACAGTCTTTGTAATCGTTGAAAGTGATTCTCTTCAAGGTAGAGCTTCTCACTCCCTTAGTACGCTTCTTTGTCCTCATCAGCATGAATTTTGAATATGTACAATTTTGCGCACAAACCAATAAATTCACTCATAACTTGTCCATTATACTCATCTTTCATGAGTCCTAATACTTTCTAATTAACTAGTGGCATTGCATATGCATTGTCTCTCGGATAATCTGATGTGTCGAATTTGGCAATGTCACGTTTCATACATTCATAAATATCGGGCACTCTGAACTCATAGAGAAGACTGTCTGTGTCTGTGTACATGAGCTTAGCACTATCTCCGTATACTTGCTTAACATACATACTGGAAATCATAGATGAATGTTTTGGATAAATCGAGAATTGAGAAACCAGCGTAAATGGGTTTGTTGAAGTACATTTTAGTGCGATCCAGCTGAATGATCACCAAATCATCACTGAAAATGGTGCAGCTGTGGAAGTTCGGTTATGCAATGAGGACTTTGGCTCCATATCTACCCTCCTATCTTGTGACCAACTTAACATCCCTCTGTTTCCTCACATTTTCAATGGTTTTGCCGAAGACCGAATTGTTCACCAGTTTGAAGAAATTTTTCTCAAACTCATTGTGCGACTGCTGTCTCAATTCTGTATTCAGGTCGATGTAGGGTTTCAGCCGCGGCGCCGGATCAAACTGCAATACGCCATGAATTTTCAGCAATTCCAGTCCCAAACTCAAGTACTGGTTGGGATTTTTATAGTGAATTACGTAATTCTTTTTGGGGAGCAATGTCGTCATAAGCTTGGAGATTTTTTTGTTTGAGGGTGTAAATCCTTGTGAGTTTCATGGAGTTCCTTGGGATACTCCAAGTCCAATTCAAGGATGGATCCCTTGCTCGCATCGTCGGGCACCGTATGCACATCAATGATTGATGGATCATCAATCCACTGGAAGGATCCGGAGGGTAAGTACTGCGACATGTACCCATACATGTTATTTACATCGAAGTACATCAAGTACGAGGTCCCCTTGGCAGGATCGAATTTCTCACTCATGTACTTGTTATTGCCACAAGCGTAGCGATTCGAGTACTGTGCCACTCCCCCGCCAATTCCCTTCTCGACGAATAAATGCATTTCAATGTCAGTTAAAAGTGCAAGGCTTACACCAGTGCATCTCAGCACAGCGTCCAAAGCTAATCCTGGTGCTGTATAATAATGAAGAGGATCGATTTTATAGATGGAGGAGCAAGTGTGTCGGAAATTTGGATAAATATCTGCCAGAAACTCAACATCCGTGGTCAAGTACAAGTCTAAATACTCACCCAAGGATCTAATGCCAAAAACGTCCCAAACTCTCTGTGCATGCGCATAATCCTCAGGCGAAACACTCTCATTATTCAATTTGGAGTAGAACTGTTCAATGGGGGGCCATTAAGGCTCATCGAGTTTTTTTTCAAGAGTCCACGTACTCGTAGGGAAAAACTCCCTTCCTGGTCAAGAGTCGAAATTTCTCGGGGTCGTCATTGCAATACTTCGAGGTAATTAATTTATCCTGATCGGTGAGATAGGAGGCCAATTTTTTTAAACTACTTGCCATGAATCTGTATGAGTCGAGAAAGCGGAATTAAACATCGGTGTCATCAACGTCTTTGGCGAATGAAATGTATTTCTTCTTGTTGATAGGCAGCAAATCTACTGAGCCTGGGAATTGTGTGGCAAGAGCCTTGATCAGGAAATGTGAGTCGTAGCCTGAGAGATTATGGAATACAACTGGAATGGTGTGGGAGTTCTTGTAGTTGACATTACATCCAGGATAGGCTGGATCACGATACTTGCCCGTGAAGTGGCAATGATCATGGTGTTTTTCATCAGTTGGAGTGAAGGGTTTCTCAGAAATTTGACAATCTTGAGCATTTGCAAAGTCCCCAGATTGTTCATGTGTGAGAGGCTCCATCGGTACGTTTGTTTTCAAACAGGTATCAACTTCATTAGCTATTCCGTGTAATTCATCTATAAACCATATTAATACAATCAGGTCCACGGTTCATCTTGAATTGTGATCGGGTATCGTGAAAGCACAATGAAGATAGAATGTTACACTATGAGGAATGTGCTTCTGATGTAAAGATTCAGAGTTAATGGGCTCCAAAGTACACTCTATATCTGCATAGATAACGGACGGGACCATTTCTTTGAATCGATAATTTTTTTAACTCAAAATATTTGTACCCTCTTCTGGTAGCACCATTCTATACTTATTAATTTCGAAATAATTCGTTTTATGATTCTCAAATGCTTTGACTGTAATAAAATGGCTCAGACAATGATCACAAAAGGACATTTGATGTCTAAGCTTACACAGTTTTGAGCTAACCAATCGAAATAAATTTCTAATCCAAGTAAAGTGGTAAATTGGTTCCGTATCGCGTTCCATCTGGGCATCATCACAAATCAATAAAAGGTGAATCGTGGACCAAATCGACCTAATTTTACTTAAATATATAGGTACAATATCTTTATCATTATCAATGCTATACACATTTAGGGATAGTTCATTCATCCGTTCAAATTTCGAAATGTCCGGCAGTTTCATTGGGAATTCTAGACCAGTATAGTTGAGTTTCGTTGCCCTATCTGGTAGAGTAGCACGAGAGTAATGAGTGTATGAGCTTAGCCGATCAGCATTAGTCGTAGCGGGAAGGAGTGCTGTTGTAATAGACCACAGGAAACAATACGCATCATTGTTTCTAACGTTCACTACTGCTCTCTTCAATTGTAGGTGTTTAGGTGATGAAATATGATTGCTTGAACCCGCTGCGACTGGTGTATATTTGTTGATACTAATTGTAAGATTGACAATCTCGATCAGCTCCTACCCTAAATCTCACCTGAATCGTTCTCTTGGAAATCCTCGATCTTCGCAAGAAGTCGTTCTATGAGATTTTCATTGAACCACTCTTCGATGTTGGTAGTGAGCAGAATGATTTCATTTTTTGTATTAAAATGGTTAGTCTCTTCCATCACTTCATCATTCGTCGTAACTTGAAACTTGCAGGTGAGGATTCCTAGCCTTGATACTGCCCTGTTCTCGCAGATCATTCTGCAAATGAATGGCAGTGATGAATTTCGCATCCTTCAAGAAAGACTTAGGATCCTTATAGGTTAGATTAATGATAACACTTGTTCTAATTCGGCTCCAGAAGGCGGATTCTAAATCTTTCCAAATCACTCTATCATCTCCGTCCTTATCTAACACATCACCAAGTCGTCCACCATGATGTTGCTTTCTTTTTCCCTTAAACTTTTCAAAATAGCTGTGGAGGGAGGATAGCGTAGTTTCGATTCGCCGCTTGTCCGCCATAGAGAGATCCTCATTTTCCCTTTTCAAAAGTTTTTGAAAGCGTTGAATATAATTTTCACACAATCTAATCCACTTGTCAGAACTCATAACAGGTTCATTCCTGTATGCATTCTCAAGTATCTCCAAAATTTCGAAACACTTTTTTTTGCAATCCATCGTGAATGGTCAATTTTTTCAAAACTTGATACGTTTTTAGGGAACCTTCTCACAATGGTGAGCGGCGCGTGAACTGACTCGAGTTAAACGCGCAGCGCTTTTCATAGGGAAGAATGCTAGATAAAAATTCCAGATAATTCGATGAGTTCAGATAAGTTTCAAGGTGAGCGGAAAAAAATTGACCACGCACTGATCACATATTGAAACTCCTAACATTTTTTTTTTCAAAATTTTTACATTGCAAAGCATTCATTTGTCCAATAATTGAAAAAAAATTGGTGAAAAAAATAATTCCGATTCGAAAATAGTAAAAAAATATCTTTTGAATATTCCAGTCAGGTGTTTACATTTTTTCAAAAAACTACGTAATCGCTTGCGAGAACAAATACTTGTAAAGTATCAAATTTTAGCTGGTTGGAAACAATTCATGGACTTGTTGACGTGACCGTTCAGAACAATTCTCAGAACTGTTTACCGCGCGACCGTGTCATAACAATTCTGAGAACTGCTTACTGCGCGGACGTTTTGGAAAACAATTCTTGGAACTGTTCGCTTCACTGTCGGTCAAAACTATTCTCAGAACTGTGTACCGCGTGACCGTTCAAAACAATTCTCGGAGCTGCTTACTGCACGACCGTGCAAAACAATTTGTGGAACTGTTTACTTCGCTATCGACCCAAACAATTCTCGAAACTGTTTACTTCATTATCATTCAAAACAATTCTTAGAACTGTTGACCGCTGCACATGTGTTGCACGTTTGCGAGAACAAACACGTGTAAAGTATCAAATTTCAGCTGGTTGCAAATAATTCTTGGACTTGTTGACTGCGTGACCGTTCAAAACAATTCTCAGAACTGCTTACTGCGTGAACGTGTCATAACAAGTCTCAGAACTACTTACTGCGTGACCATTCAAAACAATTCTTAGAGCTGCTTACTGCGCGATCGTGCAAAACGATTTGTGGGACTGTTTATTTTGCTGTCGATCTAAACAATTCTCGGAACTGTTTACTTCATTACCATTCAAAACAATTCTTAGAACTGTTGACCGCTGCACATGTATCGCACGGATTGTATCGCAGCTCAGAAGTATGAGTGGGGAGAGATGTACTATATAAGGCTTGCGAACCAATCATGGGAGAATTATCATTCAACTTTATTAGAGAAATATTCGCAGAATTATTGAAAATTCCTGTACGAAAACATCGTGCTCCATATATTGGACGAATACGTATTACAGAAAAAATAAGATGTGAGCAACAAATTGTGTTTCCTCATGTGAATAAGAGTTAAGTGGTACGATGTAAAAAAGGAGATTGGTTATTGTGAAGAGATGGTGAAAGAGGATTCAAAATCCAATACACACATGAAATCTGTACCAGTAGAGATCCGCGCTCAATCATTTCACATCTCACTCTGAGGGGCAACCTGCTTCGCTTGTGAGCATTGCTGCTAGTAGTCTGCTCAATTGGGCTAATAAAGCGAGGCTAGATGATCAAGATATTAAGTTTGTTGATGCCATACGTGAATACAATCCTAATATTATGTTATTCACATTCAGTGCGAATTCAAAATTTTGGACTCTCCCGGAATCTGACGATGAAGAAGATAGACGTGCGATATCCGTATACACCCGAGACGCTCAAAGGAAAATCCTATATTACTGTGATGATGAACGTTGTAATTTTTCAAGATGGTATATTTTTCGATCAGCGCAACCTATCTCGAATGTCTATTACAAAGATCAATTATTATGCAAATAGAGAACTGCGCAATCTTCTATAAATACTTCTAAAAAAAACAGTGGAATAGACTGAAAGAGAGGATGGACTTGAGGAGGGGATATGAGAGATCATGTGACTCAACTGTGCTCTATAAATTGGCATCCCTCAAGAGCGCTCTCCACTCAACACAGCTGTCTCAATAAAAGAACTTCCAAGCGAATCAAAGAACAAAATCAACCGATACAATCTTCCGTGGAAGATTTTTTTTTTTTTAAAGATAAATATTCTATTGTTGTTATTTTTTTTTTAATTATTCGTCAATGATAGTTCATTCAAATTGAAAAATAATTATTGATTTTCAGCACCATGAGTGGAGAGAAATGTAAAATGTACGCATTACACCAACATCAACAAAATTGCTCGATTGGAGTATGCTTTTCCAACAAAGAAAATTAAAGATGCAGAAATCAATAAGGCCTATAAAATTGGAGAACTTCGAACTGCACCTACCGTATGCGGAGAGAAAGTGCACTTTCTCTTCTCACTGATGAGTTTCTCAGTGATGAGTTTCTTATTTGGCTGCCAAAAAGATTGTCTGACAGACTGACAGAGAAACCAGAAGAGCTTGGAGCTCTTAAAGAGGATGCAGGATGTGGTGTTCTCTTCATTCGTTTTCTGCCTGGTTTATAGAGCCCGTGCGAGTTTTTCACAACAGCGAAGAGCGAGAAAAACTAAAAAAATAAAGCTATAAAAACGAATCTATTATTTTATGAAAAATGAAGCTATAAAATGAATTTATCATAGATATTAAAATTAAACTATGAGAATGAATCTATCATCTATCAAAATACTACATATAGATTATCACATGATAGAATTCATGTACTGTTCCTCGCCTGAACTGACCGCGCATTAAGTGGGGGAAAATTACGGAATTACCACAGCGAGGAGTCGGATCACCTGTTGCGTACCAACATTTTTTAACATTTAATTTTAATTTTAACAATAATCGATTTTAGTAAAATTCCAAAATCTCATGAAAATATTTACTTTCAACTTCTGAAAACTAAACAGACTTCGGCTAGGCGTGAACAACATCATAAATTATTCGAAATATTTAAGAGAAACTCAAAATTTCAAGATTCTCAAGAAAAGTCACGTACGAAACAAAATTTTGGACAATAGTCCCTTTTTTTTATACAAAGTTTCGTGAGGAAAATTTCACACTTTTTTTGTGTTTGTACCCGGTTGCTGCGTTTACCGAGACCCCGTCGCGCTCCGGTCCGCTTTCTTTTTTTTTATTTTACATGTCCTTTCTTATCCCTTTACTTGACCAATTGCAGTCAACGAACATTTCGACGGCATTTCCCACCAATACTATTTCAGAAACTCCTTTCAACCTTAGATTGCAAGGGCCATGCAACTTCTCGTGAAAATCTAAAACGTCAGTCTACTCCGAACAGTTCACGGATTCATCTCGCGTTTCAAATCAAATCTTTAAATCGACCTAGCCAAGTCTTGCATTCACTAGATATTCAATTTAATTTAATATTAGAATACTCATCTTAAGTTTCAAGTACTTCTTAAGACTAGTGTAATTTAAAGTGTAAAAGACAATTTGTTGTGCAATTATAGTGACAGTTTCAAGTGACTCAACGCATTTATATTCATTTATAAACATTCAACACATAAGGCATCAAGTGAAAATACCGTAGCTTGGTAGTCTCAGTTCTCCCATATTTTAGTATTAAAATTCTAGTGTGAGACGAGACATCACCCAAGGCTACATTTTCATATTCAGTTTCCCGTATTGATTTTTTTTGTTTCTTCTTATCTCTCAATTTTAACGCTATTGCGCTCATCGCGGGTTACGCGTGAGATTCGAGACGAAGGGAGTGGAGCGGAGCATCGGGGAAGGAGCTACGGACAACAAGTGGCACACTGACGAGCACACATACCAAGTCTTGGGGACTCACACCAACGAGCCCGCGGGACTCGATGAACGCACGCCAGCAGGCAACTCAGGCCTCTACGTGTGGACCCCCACCACCTCACCGGTGTTCTGTGGCGCAAGGTCACCCCGCATAAAAAAAACTCATGCTGTAGCATCGAGGGAGCATCGGATTATGTTGACTCCTCCGCCGTTGAATGCGGAGCAGTTCACCGATTGCGAGGCGCAAGTCCCAGCGTACTGGGACCATTAAATTATAAATTAGGGCCATTGTAAAATGCACCATTTAAACACGGATTCTCCGCGCGACATCGGTAGATTAGGGTCGGGGTAGATAAGATAAGAGATGATAATGAGTTTATTATTTAGAGAATTAAACAAAGTACATAACGGGAGACAGAACAAAAAAGTAAAATCAAAAAGTAGAATATACAGAGAAAAACAAAAAACAAAGGCAAAGGTGAGTTCAGGTGCAGGGCAAGATCAGCAGGAAGCAGAGAAGCACTCAGATGGATACGATGGCGATGATGAAGAAGATTAAGATGAAGAAGATGCCAACGCTTCGCGTACAAGCATCCAGCTCCTCAGTTGGCGCTTATAGGGTGCAGGCGGAGTCAAATCCCTGAAGCACGTAGGAATTCTATTCCAAAACTCAGGGCCAGTGACAGCCAAAGCAGCCCTGAAAGTATCTGTCTGATAGTTAGGGACAATCAGGGCTTACTGAGCGAGCACCTGGCGGCGTGGCCCCATCCTCAGGCACGAGGCAGGCCAGTGACGAACCGTATAGCCCGGTTTATTAGGCGCTGCAGTCCGAGGTCAAGCACAGGACTGACACCCTGAAGCACTGCAACACAATAGAGAATGTGAGGGAAAATGAGGCCATTGACAAGTAGCTGCCGCAGAGGTACATCAGTGTAACTACGCCAGCTGTAGAGCTGGTAGAAAGCAGCATTAATCTTGGACGTAACAAGCTGAACGTGGTTGACGAATGTGAGCTTACTGTCGATCGTGACCCCCAGATTCCTGACACTACTGACAATCTCGATATCATCACCAGCACAGCAGAGACGGGGGAGAGAAGCAACGTCGATGGCGTTAATATAACGCCGGGCTCCCAGGATGATGGCTTTGGTCTTGCTGACATTGAGTTGGAGGCGATTTACAGTGGCCCAGGAGTGGATTCTGGCGATGTCAGCATTGAGACGCTCAATTCAAGTCCCCAGCTCCGATGTATCACAGCCCAGATAAATCTGGAGGTCATCAGCATAGAGAACTCGCGAACACAGCTGCCAATGTCGTTGATGAACAGCGAGAGCAAGAGGGAACCAAAAATGGACCCCTGCGGAAACCTTGCATTAGTCTCAAGAAGCGAGGAGACCCCTCGTTCATCCTTTTTTACTGCCTGGGACCGTCCAGTGAGGTACGATCGAAACCAGGCCACAGCATCAGCAGACAGACCAAAGCGGGCTAGATTACCCAATAATATTGAGTGGGAGACAGTGTCAAAAGCCTTGGAGAAGTCAAAGAGAACCAAAAAGGTCACTTTGTGGTCGTCGACGTTGCGCTTGGCGTCGTTGATGAGTCTCAGCAACGCTGTCTGGGTACTGTGACCCGGTCTGAAACCACACTGCCGGGGGTCAAGTAGGTTACGATCGAGAAGGTATACAGGGTGTCCCAGAAGTACATGCTGATCCTGAACCAGCATGTACAGGGGGTGATTCTGAGCCGAAAAGTCCTTTTCCACTTTTCGATCAGAAGCACCCTTCCGGAGATATTGGGGTAAATAGGACAGCCAATGACGCTGCAGCGTTAAGTGGAAGTACGTCCGTGTGGCTCCGCGCACCGGTGTGCGTGATTCCCCTTCTAGTCAGCAGGAGGCGGGATAGCGTTTTACGTTCACCCGTGAGCGAGAGAGAGAAAGAAAGATATTTCTCTCTCGCTCTCTCACATCTCCCTACGAAAATGTTTTTGCCATTATCTGCNTCCGGAGATATTGGGGTAAATAGGACAGCCAATGACGCTGCAGCGTTAAGCGGCAGTACGTCCGTGTGGCTCCGCGCACCGGTGTGCGTGATTCCCCTTCTAGTCAGCAGGAGGCGGGATAGCGTTTTACGTTCACCCGTGAGCGAGAGAGAGAAGGAAAGATATTTCTCTCTCGCTCTCTCACATCTCTCTACGAAAATGTTTTTGCCATTATCTGTTAAACAATTGGGTTTAGGGGATTTTTCCATTGATTATTTTTTGTAGCAAATCGAATTTGCAACAAACTAATCTCATGCAAAAATCACGTAAACCCAATAGTTGATTAAATAATTGCAATAAAGTCTTGAATAATTTTTGGTCATTATTTAGTAAACTGGGTTTACATCATTTTTCCATCAGATTATTTTTGTTGCAAATGCGATTTGCGATAAAAAATAATCAATGGAAAAATCCCCTAACCCCAATTGTTTACCACATAATTGAGAAAGAGTGTGTTTCTTCGGAAAAATTCCGAAAATCACAGCTATGCCCCTTTCGATTTCTGAGGCAATTGTTTAATTGTTAATTATCTCAGATACCAAGAGGATTAGGACATTTTGTCAATAAATCTTTTATCTTGTTAATGAAATTTGACAGAAAAAAGTTCTTCTGACAAAATCTCTTGAAATTATTGCTTGAGGAGATAATTACTAATTAATTAATGACGTCGGAAATTCCACGAGGATGGCCGACGATTTTCGGGAAATAATAATCAATAACTAAATCTTGNCTCTTGAAATAATCGGTTGAGGAGATAATTAATAATTAATTAATGACCTCGGAAATTCCAAGGGGATGGCCGACGATTTTCGGGAAATAATAATCAATAACTAAATCTTGTAAACCCATTTGTTTACAAGATAATTGTCAAAGAGTTTTTTTTTGCGAAATAATCGAGAAAATTACCCCCGTCCCCCTTTCGATTTCTGAGGCGATTGTTTCATTGTTAATTATCTCAGATACCAAGAGGAATAGGAAATTTCGTCAGTACATCTTTTATCTTGTTAATGAAATTTAACAGAAAAAAGTTCTTTTGACAAAATCCCTTAAAATTCTCAGTTGAAGAGATAATTAACAATTAATTAATGGCCCACGATTTTCGGGAAATCCCGAGTTACGAAAAGTTTTTTACCATTATCTGTTCAACAATTGCGTTTGGGGGATTTTTCCATTAATTATTTTTTGGCGCAAATCGAATTTGCAACAAAAATAATCTAATGGAAAAATGATGTAAACCCAATAGTTTTTTAAATAATGACCAAAAATTATTCAAGACTTTATTGCAATTAAGGGATGGCCGATGGTTTTCGGGAAATAATAATCAATAACTAAATCTTGTAAACCCATTTGTTTACAAGATAATTGTAAAACAGTTTTTTTTGCGAAATAATTCCGAAAATTACCCCCATCCCCCGTTCAATTTCTAAGGCGATTGTTTAATTGTTAATTATCTCAGATACCAAGAGGATTAGGAAATTTTGTCAAGAAATCTTTCATCTTGATAATGAAATTTTACAGAATAAAGTTTTTTGGACAAAATCCCGTAAAATTCTCAGTTGAAGAGATAATTAACAATTAATTAATGGCCCCAAAAATGCGAAGGGGATGGCCCACGATTTTCGGGAAATCCCGAGTTACGAAACGTTTTTTACCATTATCTGTTCAACAATTGGGTTTAGGGGATTTTCCATTGATTATTTTTTGTCGCAAATCGAATTTGCAACAAAAATAATTTGTANTACACCTGCCAACACATCTCCGAGACACAACAATCGAAAGTGCGCGGCATATTTCTTCTTGAAGAAATGATTCAGGAGTGAGAATCCCTGACGTCATTTCCACAATGAAATTTTTTTTTTTTTTTTTTTTTTTTTTATTGAGCACAGAACCAATTGGTTATACAGCTATGAGAATATATATATAAAAAAGAAAAGAAAAAAAAAAAAATTTTCTTTACTTATATGTATAGAGTAACTGAAGCGATGTACATATATACATAATTACATTGGTATGTACATGTTTACCTAAGCATACGTAGTAACAAAAAAAAAAATGGTCGGTTAGCCGTGGGTGTCATAACAATCTTTTCCTAAACATTAATTTTACAAGAGAGAAGATAATCCGTGATAATCGTAATACATTTATGTTTAAGTTCTTTGAGAATTACATCGCTAGAGTACGGAGGTAAGAAATTATTGACTCGGAGCTGGTGAAACAGAGTCTGTCTCTGATTTTCAAAGCGTGGGCAGTCCCACAGGACATGGTCNTTTCTTTACTTATATGTATAGAGTAACTGAAGCGATGTACATATATACATAATTACATTGGTATGTACATGTTTACCTAAGCATACGTAGTAACAAAAAAAAAAAATGGTCGGTTAGCCGTGGGTGTCATAACAGTCTTTTCCTAAACATTAATTTTACAAGAGAGAAGATAATCCGTGATAATCGTAATACATTTATGGTTAAGTTCTTTGAGAATTACATCGCTAGAGTACGGAGGTAAGAAATTATTGATTCGGAGCTGGTGAAACAGAGTCTGTCTCTGATTTTCAAAGCGTGGGCAGTCCCACAGGACATGGTCCAGGTCCTCCGAGGGATGACCACATTGACATTGCGCGGAATCTATCAAATTTTTTCTTTTTAGAGAAGCTCCCAGATTATAATGATTGGAACGAGCCCTGTTTATCCATACAATCATGTGACGCGGATATACCTTGTTCCAGAACCATGGTTTTCGTTTTCTAGCATAAAATTTCTCAAAGTACGCTCTGCCTTTTTCGTGGCTCAATTGAATACATTTGTTAATTGTTTTGTCTAATGAATCCTTTTTGAAATTTTCTCGATAATCCGTAAAGGGAACAAGCAAAGGAAAATTAGGTGGGATCTTCGTGGCTTCTACTGCTAGTCTATCAGCCTCCTCGTTGCCCTCGATACCCGTGTGAGAGGGTACCCAATTGAATTGCATGAAGTTTTGATTATTGTTGCTCTGGATAAATCTCAGATAATTATTCTTGCTCTCTAAAATTAATTTATTTTCCCTGACACTTGATGTTGGTCGAGTTAGAGAAGTGAGGGCACTGAGGGAGTCTGATATAATCTGGTAGTCATTACGTGGAGAGTTCGCAGCGATTTTTGTCGCCTCGCGAATTGCCAGACATTCGGCGGTGAAAACCGAGCATTGGCAAGATACACTGAAGCCACGCGAAAGGTTGAGCTCAGGGGAGAAACAAGCTGCCCCTACCGATAGTCCATCAGACCTCTTGCTACCATCGGTGTAGATTTTCACAGCACGTGTCAGTCGGTCACGAATGACAGGATCAGAATTCTGTGGGTCGTCCAATTTGGCAGGAGTAGCCATGATTGTAGGATAGTCGCACGTATATAAGTTAAAATGATCTTTCACACTCAGGGAGGACAATAGGGGACTAATCTCTCGAATACATCCATAGATCAGACGCTTTTGGTTCATTAGGGGTTGATCATCGTCGTTCATTAGCGCAGAGAGGGTTGTTGCAACCTGGGAGCTTCTATTGGACATAGCTTTGATCAAAAAATTTTTACAAAGGAAGATCGATCTTTCCTCGATGCTCGACAATTTACTTTCCGCCAGAAGAACATTGGTGGGTGTGGATATCCTATACCCCAAGCCGTATCTGATGGCGGCGTATTGAAGTCTTTCAAGCTTGAGCCTATCCTGATTGTTCATAGGGAAATAAATAAAAGAGCCGTAGTCGATAATTGAGCGCACAAAAGCCTTGTAAATGGTGATGAGAGTCTGTGGATCCGCGCCCCACCAGGTCCCCCGCAAGAATTTCACTAGATTGAGGGATTTGAGGGAAGATTCCAGGATTTTATTAATCTGGGGTTTGAATGATAGCCGACGATCAAAAATTATGCCGAGAAAGCGAGCCTCCTGGCAGCAGCGAATTTCGTGATTCCCTATTTGAATTCTAGTGTGTACCGGGGCAATCCTTTTCCTGCTAAAATGAACTAATTTGGTCTTTTCGGGTGATAGGGTGAGTCCAATTTCACGGAGATTGCTATCAATGGTGCGGATGGCTGTTTCAATCAAGAGTCTCGTGGATTCAACAGACTGGGTGCTAGCGTAAACCGCGATGTCGTCGGCGAATTGGGAAATCACGATACCGTCAGGGAGATTCCTCACGATAGAGGTCACATAAATGATATACAGTAAGGGGGAGAGAACTCCACCCTATGGTACTCCTCTATATACATATCTGGGGGAATCATTGTGAAGAGACTCAATGATTTTCTGGTACGTCAAAAATTTAACAAATTGAACGATGTTAATTGGACACCCTATAAGAGCAAGTTTGTCAAGAAGAATCTGGGAATTCACGTTGTCGAAGGCTGATTTCACATCCAGAAAGGCGGCAAGGGGCTCTTGATTCTGTCGTAGACCTGCTTCAAGGTTTAGCAGTAGATTGATCAAGTTGTCATGACAAGAGCGACCCTTGAGAAAACCGCTCTGGGAGTTCGGCAGCATTCGATGGAACTCTATCCACCATTGTAGTCTGTTTTTGATCATTGTTTCAAATAATTTACATAAACAGGACGTGAGGGCAATGGGCCTGACCCCATTGCTCCCGGGCTTGGGGATGAAATGAAGGAATTGTCTCGACCAGGAATCGGGGTAGCTAGAGGAGGTGAACATTTCATTAAAAATATCAACGAGAAGGAGTTTGTGTCTGTTCGGGAGATTCTTCAGGAGCATATAATCCACCCCGTCTATACCCGGCGACGATTTATTCTTCCGCGAATTTAACGCGAGATTAAATTCCGTAAACGTAAACGGAGCTCCCAGTATCTCGTTCTGCTCACACTCAGGAATATAGGAAGGGTTTGTGGGACACCATGGAGGGCTGACTGAATCCAGAGATGTTTTAACTTGTTCATCCATGGGAGAGTTTTCCTCTTTATTAGCGGCTTGGTTGTTGACCCAACTATTTTTAAAAATTTTACACGAATTCCACATATATGTATGATTAACCCTGATATCATTTTCAGTCGCGAAAGAACGAAAGCCCATCTTTTTCTTCATTTTGAAGAGGTTCCTAGCATCAGCGAGAGCTTTCTTATATTTTGCAAAATCCTGGGGGTCTCCGGAGGTGCGCCACACGACGAATGACTCTATGCGCTTTTGTCTGGCCATACGACACTCATAATCCCACCAGTGAGTGGGATTACGATGGATTTCGTCTCTGACCAGACATTTATGAGGGGTATGTGATTTGATGACATCCGAAATATGATCTACTAATGTTGTGTACTTATTAACGGGGGAGAGGTTATCATAATCTGAAAAAAGGAAAGTCGGATCAAAGGAGTCATTTAGTGATTTGGTTACAGAGTCCCAATCAGTGGCGGCGGAGGCGAGCTTGAAAGACTTCTTATCATATCTAAATTTATCGATTGAGATCTGAACAGTTATTGGAAAATGATCCGAGCCATGTGGATCATCATCTACGGAGGTTTTCATTTTGTCCGCTAGTGAAGGGGAAGACAGGACTAAATCTATGTTGGATTCACTATACTCGTCACATCGGGTTATCGTGTCTGGATTGTGAATCATTAAATTATGTGTGGTGATGGAATTATAGAACTTATTGCCATCCTGTTTATTTTGTAAACAATTCCACGCTTGGTGATGGGCGTTAAAATCACCAACCACAATCGATTTGTTAGGGGAGGAACACAGGGCACAAATGTCATCCCATTCTTGAGGAGAAAGGGATGAGGAAGGGGGTTTGTAAAAAGCGTATAAGTTGAAAGCAGGATTGCAGTTGGTGATTTGAAAGCCCACAGACTCAATTAGTCTTTCCGATATTTCTGGTGTTTTGATTTTCTTGAAATTAATGTTTTTCCTAATAGCGACAAGGAGGCCTCCTCCACTATCATGACACCGATCATATCTATTTACGAAAAACCCAGGGATTCTACAATTTCTCTTATCACGTATGTTCAGTCGTGTCTCGGCACAAATCAGAATATCAGTTTTCTCACTCAGTAACAGCATTTCTTCCCGTTGCTTGTCGTAGCTCCTCATGTTCCAGTAGACGATCTTGATGTTTTGGTGGACTAGTCGAGATGTCCTGTTGTCTTGCGACACAGGAGGTGTTGGGTTAGTGGGATCCATGGCTTTGACTACCCCCGCTAGGAGGACTCCTCCCCACCGGAAGATCCCTCATCCTCCGTAATGTCAATGGGAGTCTCAGCAGAGAGCTGCCAAGCTGATTCCGGAGCACCTGTCTTGTCGGTGATTTCTGTCTTGTCCAGAGGGTTTCCGTGCTGTTTGATGTAGTTCTCCAGCCTCTTCATTATTTTAGGGATGGTGTTTTTGACCTTCCTCCCCCCAGGAACTGTGTGTTGCACATAATTGAGCAAATTATACAGGCCTTGAAAATCTTCTGTGTACGAAATAGCATGATCAGTCACTTTGTCTAGAGTCTTGTACCCTTGGAGAAAATTTTGAAGCCCCCGTCGATTTAGAGGGAATTCTGTTTCTTTTCCCTCTAGAATGTCGTCGACTGCTGTCCATTTACCTGAGTCAACCTTGGTCCACTCCACAGAGCTTTCACTCTCACCTGAGTCTCTTCTATCACGAGAGTCCTGAGTTAATCTAGGCTTTTTCGCTGAGTTTTTCCGTGACGTTGTGTCTGGATTGGGACTCTTAAATGGAGAATTAGAAGAATACGGAGTAGGATCAGCAACTGAGTCGTTTCCTGGCTCGCCTGAGGATGAAATAGTTGAAGGGGGGGGTCTTTTCTTTTCTGGATATGGGCTCTTGGTGTTGGGGGTCATGATTTCCTGCATGGGGGAGTGCGAATCCTCCGAATGAATCTCCACCTCAGTAGTGAAAGCACTAGTAGAGGGAGGGGGGATCTCTTCACCGTTACTCCTTGGAGGAAGGGATGGTGAGGACTTCTCACCCATGTTCAAGGTCTCTTTGGTCCTAGAAGTCCTTGTACTATCTGATGTAGACGTTTGTCCAGATTGTTGAGAGAGTTTTGTTGGACAATTCCTGGAAATATGCCCTTCCATGTGACAGACATAACACGTGTTGTTGTCGTAGGTGATGAAAATCTTCTTTTCCCTGCCCTCTGACATTGTGGTGAAGGACGTTGGGAGTTTTTCAACGTCATCAGGATCGATATAGACTTGCCTTTTG
Organism: Diachasma alloeum; assembly: GCF_001412515.2. Taxonomy (NCBI): domain Eukaryota; kingdom Metazoa; phylum Arthropoda; class Insecta; order Hymenoptera; family Braconidae; genus Diachasma; species Diachasma alloeum. Next base: position 389,924 of record NW_021680563.1, read on the forward strand.
GTCCAAGATATGTGAGTCAGGTCTTTGTGTGTGAAACCTGCTCTGATCGAAGTGATTGGATTGCTCGTATTAATACCATGTTTTTCCAGAGCTTGGTATAAGACTGAGTCAGGAATTTCGGGTGTTACAGGTGAGAAAACAATTCTTTTGTTGCGAGTTACATAGGGTCGAATATTTATCTTTTGTCCTAACACAGTAATGTGCGTGGTTTTCTCGAGAATTCGGTCAACGGTTTGTTTACTATCGAGGTATACGACTAACCGATTCCTAGCTGAGGGCTTGGCTTGTCGAATTCTCGAACCTTCTACATATTGTAATAGTTCAATTAGATATTCCTGATACGTTGCTTGGACGGAGTTTTCAATAATTATTGCACAATTACTACTGTCGGCCATCATAGAATCTTTGTAGGTCAATTTGGTGTTGGACTGTGGGTGGATCATTTCTGGAACGTTCGGTGATTTACTCATGTTTTGGTTTGCCATCGTTGCGACAACTTCCTTAGTCAAGGAAGGCAGCAACCGGGGTTTTCCTTCCCCTCACTCCACCTGTACTCGGTGGACTCTCACTGCACTGCACTTTTTTTAAATTTATAGTAAGCGATTTTAAGTTGGGCGGCCTTAGCCATATAGCTAAGGCCCGCTGTGAAGAACCACGTTAATCCGGCGGAGCACAGCGAAAACACGTCTGCTCGGCACAACGTCTCAAACCCGACTCTCAAGACTTTATTGCAATTATTTAACAAATTATTGGGTTAACGTGATTTTTGCATCAGATTATTTTTGTTGCGAATTCGATTTGCGACAAAAAATAATCAATGGAAAAATCCCCTAAATCCAATTGTTGAATAGATAATGGTAAAAAACTTTTCGTAACTCGGGATTTTCCGAAAATCGTGGGCCATCCCCTTCGCATTTTTGGGGCCATTAATTAATTGTTAATTATCTCTTCAACTGAGAATTTTACGGGATTTTGTCAAAAGAACTTTATTCTGTAAAATTTCATTATCAAGATGAAAGATTTTCTGACAAAATTTCCTAGTCCTCTTGGTATCTGAGATAATTAACAATTAAACAATCGCCTCAAAAATCGGTAGGGGGACGGGGGTAATTTTCTCAATTATTCCGCAAAAAAAAACTCTGTTACAATTATCTTGTAAACAAATGGGTTTACAAGATTTAGTTATTGATTATTATTTCCCGAAAATCGTCGGCCATCCCCTTGGAATTTCCGAGGTCATTAATTAATTATTAATTATCTCCTCAACCGAGAATTTCAAGAGATTTTGTCAGAAAAACTTTTTTCTGTTACATTTCATTAACAAGATGAAAGATTTGCTGACAAAATTTCCTAGTCCTCTTGGTATCTGAGATAATTAACAATTAAACAATCGCCTCAAAAATCGGTAGGGGGACGGGGGTAATTTTCTCAATTATTCCGCAAAAAAAAACTCTGTTACAATTATCTTGTAAACAAATGGGTTTACAAGATTTAGTTATTGATTATTATTTCCCGAAAATCGTCGGCCATCCCCTTGGAATTTCCGAGGTCATTAATTAATTATTAATTATCTCAACCGGTAATTTCAAGAGATTTTGTTAGAAGAACTTTTTTCTGTTAAATTTCATTAACAAGATGAAAGATCTACTGACAAAATGTCCTAATCCTCTTGGTATCTGAGATAATTAACAATTAAACAATTGCCTCAGAAATCGAAAGGGGGATAGCTGTGATTTTCGGAATTTTTCCGAAGAAACACGCTCTTTCTCAATTATGTGGTAAACAATTGGGGTTAGGGGATTTTTCCATTGATTATTTTTTGTCGCAAATTGAATTTGCAACAAAAATAATCTAATGGAAATATGATGTAAACCCAATAGTTTTTTTAATAATGACCAAAAATTATTCAAGACTTAATTGCAATTATTTAATCAACTATTGGGTTTACGTGATTTTTGCATGAGATTAGGTTGTTGCAAATTCGATTTGCTACAAAAAATTATCAATGGAAAAATCCCCTAAACCTAATTGCTTAACGGATAATGGCAAAAACATTTTCGTAGAGAGATGTGAGAGAGCGAGAGAGAAATATCTTTCCTTCTCTCTCTCGCTCACGGGTGAACGTAAAACGCTATTTCGCCTCCTGCTGACTAGAAGGGGAATCACGCACACCGGTGCGCGGAGCCACACGGACGTACTGCCGCTTAACGCTGCAGCGTCATTGGCTGTCCTATTTACCCCAATATCTACGGAGGGGTGCTTCTGATCGACAAGTGGAAAAGGACTTTTCGGCTCAGAATCACCCCCTGTACATGGTGGTTCAGGATCAGCATGTACTTCTGGGACACCCTGTATTGACAGCGGCTTGTGCGCCAAACTCTCCAGAACTATCGCCAGGAAAGGCAAAAGTGCAATCGGCCGGTAGTCAGTTGGTGATTTTGGAGAGCTGGTTTTCCGCATTGGAACACTAATAGCGGGCTCGCTTCAAGATGGCCGGCAAGACACAACTCTCGAAGGACTGGTTAATGATCGCCAGAAGACAACCAGACAGTGCTGGCAAGGTGTACAGTATCATCTTTCTCGAGATTCTGTCAGCACCAACTGCATTGGATTGGATGGAACATATAGCAGTCTGGATGTCAAGCCAACTTCCGCGAGAGAATGAAAACGCCTGGAGAGTAGCTAACCATCGGCGATGGTGACAGCAAATGCACTGGGAGAACCAGTAAAGAATCAGGCAAATCTGAAGGATCATCAACCACCACAGTTGAAACAACCGCAAAGTGAACGTTAAGAATATCAGCACAGATGCCAGGAAGAGTACTAGAGCTAGGAGTGAGGGCAAGGTTTGGCAGCTCCTTCCACATTGCAGCCCCAGATAGACCAGATAGGCGATAGTGATAATACCTAGTCCGTGCTTCCGCTAACTTGGAATGATGGAGACTCCTAGCTCGTCGAAACTCAAGCAGCCGCAGCGGTGTTCTCCTGCACTTAAACCGCCGGTAGAGACACTGCACATGCTGGTAAGACAGCTTCAGCTCATCGCTAAGCCAGGAGACCAACTTTGCAGAGTTGACGAGCACCGTATGGAGTGGGACGTAGCTGTCAACAAGCGCCAAGTAAGTACCAGTGAAAGCCTCAGCGAGCCCATCAGGATCGAGCGGATTGGAGACAGCACTGCAGTGAAGAGACCTCTGGAAATCCTCTGCGGCATCAGCATTCTGGAGGCGAGGCAGTTGATGAGACAAGATGGTCGAGGCACGCAGCTTACATCCTTCAATGGCTAATGAGGCAGAGATGAGATGATGTCCGGCAGCCATGTGGCAAACAGAAGTAAACCACCCAGTGACGGAGTCGCTTTCATCTACTAGGCAGAGGTCGAGCCACGTGGAAGATGCGATAGTGGAGTGAGTGACTTCATGACTTACCAACTTCAGCGAAAGATCAGCCATTAGCGAAAGAACATAGGATGCATCCGCATTATAGTCAGCCAGTTGGTCAGCATTGAAGTCACCCATGATCACTTTGTGACTATAACCATCAAGAGCAGTCGCCAGGAGCTCAGTGAAGTTGATAGTCACGTGAAATGGAGCATGAGATGGGCGGTAGATTGCACCAACAAAAATAGCGGAAGTATTCATCGGTTTAACCTCGCAGAAAAGATACTCGACATTGCCAGGCTTGCCAGACCAGACTCCAGTGGAAGCGGAGATGATCGTGGCATCAACGGAGTAGTGGTAGTAAACGGCGACGCCACCCCCGTGCTCTTTACGATCACGCCTCAAGAGGTTATAATTGGGAATATTGAGGATTGAACTGGGAATAGTTGCTGACAACCAGGTTTCAGTGACCATAATGACATGATAAATCAATGACTGGGAGCTGAGAAAGCATTTAATGGTATCAAGACGACATCGGAGAGAGTTTACATTTAAGCAGCAAGCGTGGAACTGATTAGCGGTAGCTGAAGCTGGAGACGATCTTAGTGAAAAGGTAGTAGTTGGGGGTAACAAGGTATCGAAAAAATTATCCTGTGGAGTGGCCGGTTGTGATTACATGGAGCGAGGAACCTGGGCTGAATCTCAGGAAGATTTGGCAGAATAAAGTCTTGCAATATGATCAATGTCCTGATGGGAGTGCCCTGATCCGATCGTGTGGAGAAGATCACCCTCCTTCCATCTGGCGTAGACGACATCGTTCTTGGCCCAGACGAATCTGAAGCCGGTTGCCTTCAGAGTGGACCGAGCTTGGCTCAAGAGTCGGTAGGCCTTCGAGGAGATGAGCTCATTCATATTGAAAAGGAAGTCAGCACCACCTAGGCTGGTAGGAGTGGAAGAGGGCGATAGAGAAGCGCAGTCGATGGTGGAGTAAATGAGCTGCCCTCTAGACTTCTTGGCATTAATGATGGCACGGACAAGCTCAGGAGAGTCGAGCTTCAGGCCAATGGACACTCGCGGCGACGAGAACTGGCTGGTTCAGGAGGGTCATCAGTAGTAGAGGCCGCTGGATCAGGGTGTCTCACAGGCTTTCTCAAGAAACGAACACTGGACACAGTTGAGGGTTCCAAATCAGGCTTAAGTGACGAAAGATAGCCAGGGCGAGTGGCAGAGGTTCGGTTCGGAATCCAGAGATAACCAGATCAGTCACCTGGTGTGGTCCACCAACTCGTTGAAAGCTAGCAAAGCTAGAGTTGACAGCAGCGACAATACGCTGCGGAGTGGCAGCATCTGGAGAACAGGTCGACGAGATGGAGGCATCGAGAGCATTGAGCTTGGCTGTGAGATCGGCAACAGACAACTTTAGACCGCGAATCTCTTCGCGCTGACCAGCAACAATGGACTCGACATCATCCACACGCTTGACCAGGGCTGGCAGCTAATCCAGGGCTGATAGCTTGGCCTTGACTGAGGAAAGTTCAACCTGGACAGTGTCGAGCTTGGTAGAGAGAGTATGGAGATCCTCAGTCCGCTTATTGATGGCACCCAGGGTTTCCAGAATGTTGGCGATGGCAGCATCAGACAGCGTGGGTTGCCCAGCTTGAGGATGTCGAGTAGGCAGAGGAGGGGGTGAAAGGAGACAGGGGCTAACAGCCCCAGAACGTGAAGAGCCCAACCCCGTGGAACTGGCTGAATTATCCCGAGTTCGAACACCTGAAAGCGGTGAAGGACTATTTCTTACTGAGTAGCATGGCTGGCACAGTCGAAGTCTCGATTCATTCTCATTAGAGATAAGCTGAGTTTTCATACACAATGGATGAAAGTGGAGGTTATACACATGACAATGCACCAGCTTCGAGCCAGCACGATCACAGTTCCCACGGAGCAGCTTTTCAGGATAAGCCATTTTGTCGACCGAAAAAATCGCGAATGGGACGAGGAGCAGGATACTGTGCCGGTAATCAAACCGCAGTCGATAACGTCGGTAAACGTCGAGAGCCGTTGTTAAGGTAGAGATCTCACCACCGACCAATTAATATGAAACCCACTAATGTTAAAGAATTTTATTAGAATTCTTTAATGCCTAAAGGAGGTTAGGCGGTGTATGAAGTGAATTTGAGAGTGAATTTCTGTGGTTCCCGGTAGCTTAGTCGGTAAGAGTGCCCGGCGCGTATCTGGGAGACCCGGGTTCGATTCCCGGCTGAGTGAAACGGAAATTTTTTCTCTCTAAAATCTAATTCTCTTAGAATTTTTTTTTTACTCCTGTTTTTATGATACGGTTTTTATGATCACCTATGTATCATATGAAAAACACATACAACTAAGTGAAAGGCAAAAAAAAATTTCAGTCAACATTTTTAGCAAATAATATTGAAACATACTTAAAAAATCATTTGTTCGTGAAATTTTATTGATAAAATCGCTGTAAATACGGACAAATGTTTGAAGACTTACCGCCGTTGAAATCACGTATGTTCTACGAAAAAAAAATTCTCATCGGAAAAGTTGACTTTCCAATTGTTGATTAATAATTCATTAACAACAAAAAATCTCACAGGAGTTCGACTTGGGAACCTGCATATTAGTATTCAACGGGTGAAAAAAAAAGAATTAGGTGGAAAAAATTTTTCGCCCTGAAATTTATGCATTCCCCCGCCCCTTGCATTACTATCACAGTTGAGATGAAGGGTTTCCCTTTCATATTTATAATCAACAACATATACATCAATTTACCTATCTATAAGATAATGTCCTTGTATTCTATTTCCGATAAGAAATATTTTTTTTTTCGCGCCCATTTCCCTAGTAATGCCATCTGTTGATGATCTTATCGAAGCTTGTTCTCATGTTCGAGTTTCGAGTTCGACTTTTTTTATAAACGATTCTCATTCGAGTGCTGTTCGAGTGCTCATTAGAGATTCTTGATGCTCTTCTTTATACAGGGTGTTTCAGAAGTACATGTACATCTGAACACCCTAGGATCAGGGGGTGATTCTGAGCGGAAAAGTCCTCTTGCACTTTTTGATCAGACTCACCCCTAAAAAGTTGCTGACAATTAAGGGTGGGNGCAAAAAACGTGTCAATTCTTTTTCTCTATCTTTCAATCCACGTAAACAGAAAAAGTGATATACCTATGCATCATCACCCACGACAAATGTAATGAAGAATTTGAGAGGACGCATGGGAGGTTTGGATAGTGAATATACTACAGGCAAAAACATTTTTCTTCATATATATACAGGGTGTTTCAGAAGTACATGTACATCTGAACACCCTAGGATCAGGGGGTGATTCTGAGCGGAAAAGTCCTCTTGCACTTTTTGATCAGACTCACCCCTAAAAAGTTGCTGACAATTAAGGGTGGGCCAATGGGGAGTGATTTTTAAGCGGGCGCACATCCATGTGATATGCAGCATATGTGTGTGTGCCCGCCCCACCATTCTACGAGACAAAAGAGCGCAACGATATTGCTCTCTCTCTCTGTCTCTCTCTCTCTGTCTCTCTCTCTCTCTCTCTCTCTCTCTCTCTCT
>NW_021680563.1:396980-397761 GCF_001412515.2 Diachasma alloeum
TGATACCCTCTCTTGATACCCTCTCTTGATACCCTCTCTTGATACCCTCTCTTGATACCCTCTCTTGATACCCTCTCTTGATACCCTCTCTTGATACCCTCTCTTGATACCCTCTCTTGATACCCTCTCTTGATACCCTCTCTTGATACCCTCTCTTGATACCCTCTCTTGATACCCTCTCTTGATACCCTCTCTTGATACCCTCTCTTGATACCCTCTCTTGATACCCTCTCTTGATACCCTCTCTTGATACCCTCTCTTGATACCCTCTCTTGATACCCTCTCTTGATACCCTCTCTTGATACCCTCTCTTGATACCCTCTCTTGATACCCTCTCTTGATACCCTCTCTTGATACCCTCTCTTGATACCCTCTCTTGATACCCTCTCTTGATACCCTCTCTTGATACCCTCTCTTGATACCCTCTCTTGATACCCTCTCTTGATACCCTCTCTTGATACCCTCTCTTGATACCCTCTCTTGATACCCTCTCTTGATACCCTCTCTTGATACCCTCTCTTGATACCCTCTCTTGATACCCTCTCTTGATACCCTCTCTTGATACCCTCTCTTGATACCCTCTCTTGATACCCTCTCTTGATACCCTCTCTTGATACCCTCTCTTGATACCCTCTCTTGATACCCTCTCTTGAAACCCTCTTTTGATACCCTCTCTTGATACCCTCTCTTGGTACCCTCTCTTGATACCCTCTCTTGATACCCTCTCTTGATACCCTCTCTTGATACCCTCTCTTGATACCCTCTCTTGATACCCTCTCTT
>NW_021680563.1:398084-399519 GCF_001412515.2 Diachasma alloeum
CTCTCCTCATACCCTCTCCTCATACCCTCTCCTCATACCCTCTCCTCATACCCTCTCCCCATACCCTCTCCCCATACCCTCTCCTCATACCCTCTCCTCATACCCTCTCCTCATACCCTCTCCTCATACCCTCTCCTCATACGCTCTCCTGATACCCTCTCCTGATACCCTTTCCTGATACCCTCTCCTGATACCCTTTCCTGATACCCTCTCCTGATACCCTCTCCTGATACCCAGGATACCCTGGAGTTCCGCAGGTGACGAATTCGCCTGGAATTTCGTCACACATTACAGTATCCACCTGGTNATCCACCCGGACGACTAAGAGTGAGGTACGAGTCGATTTAGCTCCCTGAACAAGTTCTCTTTCGAGGTAATTATCGAGGCCCCGTGATCCAAATTCAGTCAAAATCAACGCTCCAGACCATGGTAAGTACTCGTGTACTTATTTAGAGGTGATTAACAGTGAATTAGTGCGTTTTTCGATAAAGCAGTTGGACCACGCGGAATGGCGTCGCTACCTCTCGGAATGACGCCAACACCGATACTCATGGTTGTAAGGGTAGAATGCCCTTCAAAGAAACCCAAATGCTCCCTGGAAGCTATCTGAAATTATTTAAATGATAATTCCGCCACCTGAACAAATTCAAATAGTAATTATGCTACCTACTGTAAATTTTGAGCAAAATTTCATGCTTTATGCGTCTCGCCACGGCGATTGATGCAACTCGGTACCTGCTTCATTGCTACTTTTTTGCTTGCTACCTTTTCTCGCTCTCTTTACGTAATTATTCTACGTTACCTTTTTGTTTATATTTCTCCGACTCACAAGACTTCTGGAGGAAAAATGATGCTATCTGAATTGTTCTGAAGCTACCTTTTTCGCGTTTTAATGCTCTCTAGCGTTCGTTGAGTTTTGGATTCCGGTTGGCCATGGGGACGCTATCTTTTAGTTATCTTTACTTTATGGTTGGAATCCAGAACAGGAAAATTATCGAAGCCCTCTCATGTTCATGAATAAGCTACCTATTATTTTGGAAATTATTGAAGACCGTAAGCTACCTATTTTCATAGAGAAAACCTCCATTTCCGGGTTAGAAATCCTCCCTTCCGGTAAATCTGCCACGAGGCTGATTCAAGCTCCTTAGCTCATTTTGCTACCTTTTCGGTGGATGAGATCCCCGATTTTAATAGGTTACAAATGGCGTAAGAATTGAGTAAACCATTACAAAGGCGCTCCCGAATTCGCAATTCGATTAATTACAGTCGAAAATAAGAAAATTTAGTACCTTTTCGTGAGCTCTCTTCTTTATTTCGCCTAGCTACCTCATCCGTTCTCTCTCGCACGTACGCTACCTTCCTATAGTCTCTCTCTCTCGGATTCGTGTTCCCCTCGTGGACAATACTTTTGCTTCTCTCTATCAGCTTTGGATTG
>NW_021680563.1:399541-421805 GCF_001412515.2 Diachasma alloeum
TTATTTCGCGTAGTTACCTCATCCGTTCTCTCTCTCGCACGTACGCTACCTTCCTATAGTCTCTCTCTCTCGGATTCGTGTTCCCCTCGTGGACAATACTTTTGCTTCTCTCTATCAGCTTTGGATTGCGATCGCTTTCCTTTTCATACTTTCATAATTATATATCGCATCTTTCGAGTCTTTTGGAGTAGTGGATCATTTCAGAGTATTTAAAATTATTTTGAGTCAGATTGATGTAATTTTGTATTTGTACGAATTTACGATTTTGTATTAATACCGATAATAGCGAAACACGTCAGTACAATTATGTTTATTATTTAATATCGACCTTACCTATCCCGTTTAGAATTTAAGACGTTGGTTTATTGGTTTCTCGATAGATGATTGGCTTTGTTAAGTGATGTTCTCGTCCACGAATCCACCCCTCTCCACGACCCGCACACTGAGCAGCCGAGTAAATCCCGTACCCTCGTAATCCACATTTCTGCGTATGGTTTGCGATATGTTTCTTGTCGCTATTGGATTTTTGGGGACAATCAGAATTTCGTTTTAAGAAAATACGGTTCCGTTTGCGGTTTGTCGATTCAGCGTTGCTAAAAATCGGCTGGCGTCCTAAATACACGAAGTAAGGATTGGATGAGCTGCTGATTGTTCCCGGAGTCCAGTTTTAGCGTTAGGGTTTTTGGCGTTTCAGACTTGTCGGATTACGAGAACGAAGGTAATGAGTTGGCCGTGTTTGGATAATCGAGACTTCTGAGTTAGGGTTTATTGAGTATTTGTTGAGGCCAAAGAAAAATCATTACAAGCTTCACTTTGGTGCACCGTTTCAGCTCGATCCGCCCAGTAGTTCCTGAGATATAACAACTTTTTTAAATTTCGTTTTTCCTCAATATCTCAAAATCTACTGGACGGATTTTAATTTTTTTTTCAAAATACTCGTCTTGATAGGCCTTATCTAGATCAATCAAAATATCTACATTGGTTCGGATGAAATTTTACGATATCGCCGTTTTTCTGTTTTATCATCAAAAATCTTGTTTACGGGATAAGTTAATAAAAAATATAGATAGCGAGTTGAAATTCTGTGCACTTATAGCTCTCATAACATCAGAGGCTGGTATTGTGGTTGGGCGCAATCGGTCAAACGGTTCCTGATATATTTAACCTTTTGTATAAATGTATTTCCTTAAATATCTCATGAGCTATTTGACGGATTTCAATTTTTTTTCAAAATACTCGTCTCAGTGGGCACTATCTAGATCAATCAAAATATGTATACCCGTTCGTACAAAATTCGAGAGATATTGCCATTTTTCAGTTTTTTTAATATTTTCAGTCTTGTATACTCAATAATTTGATGAAAAATGGGGATAGCAAGGTGAAATTGGTATGAATAGAGCTTCTATGATATTAAAGGATTGAACTCGGGATGGGCGCAATCGGTCGGGTGGTTTTTCAGAAATTCAATTTTTTATGAAATTTAATTTTACCAACAGGTTAAATATCTCTTTATTAACACCCTGGAGGATGTCGGTATCTGTCGCAGGAACAGAATGTGAAGTGATATGGTGAAACTATTCTAAAAATTGAATGAAAGTATGGTTGTATTGAGTCATCGTGAAGTATTTTTCAAGTGAAATTATGGATATCTAATTTTTTTGCTTCCGCATGGAAGCCTTGTAATCGATGATGTTTACGATCTCTTAATTTCACTTGGAAATGATGTAGAATGTCATGAAACGTAAAAATATGATGTTTTAGAAAATGTATGTGTGTATGTCGGACAGTGTATGCTGATTTTTCAGAATATTTTTATAAATCCCCCCGAAAAAAAGACTAAAGCTTGAGCTAAAAATCTGAAATTTTGTCGGATAATTGGAAATACATTGGAACATTTGTGGGCGCAAGTGCATCTTAATCGGCCCAGTAGTTTTCGAGATATAACAATCTCTCAAAAATCAGTTTTCTTTAATATCTCAAAGACTACGTGACCTAGTTGAATTTTTTTGACGGGAAATTATTCCTTCCGATAATATCTATCGACGTTTCATGAACCCTAGAAACTTTTCCGACACTTTTGAGGAACCGGTATATATGTGTGGGTGTGGGGGTGTGTGTTTATTTATTTTTTCTTCCGAGGTATTACGGCCAATCTACCTAACCGCACGATGGTGGGCAGTAAACTACCACACCCTGTGTAGGGCCCTCACTCACTAAACGACTTGAACCCGATAATTAGTCGACCGTTCTTTCCCTCGTGGCATCACCATCAAGTATTACTTGGCGAGTGAGGTCTCAGCTGTTTACTCTTCCACCATGACTTCATCCACAGTACTTCCCCCTGCCCCGCTGAGATGTTATGTGTGGGTAGTAGCTTCCAATAAATTCCTTATTTATTTTGCAGCTCTGCGCTTGCGTTCCTCCTCTCTAGACTCCTTCGTAACGCTGGCCGCGAAGCTACTGGTTGCGTCCTAGGCCGCCTGTGATGACAGCATAGCTTCCACCAATTTCTCAGGCAAGATATGATTCCGAGTGTAGACTCTCAGTTACACCGGATCTCGCTGAAACGTAGGCAAGTGAAGAATACTTGCTCTGCGTCCTCATCCACTCGTACGCAGGCCGGACACTTCGGGGCATCCTCATGTTTGTATTTATATAGATACGTTCAGAAACACATATGCCCGGACAGCAACTGTGTCAGGTAGTAATTGACCTCTCTCCATGATGACGATTCAGCCATACATTTACCTTCGGGATCAGATGATGGGTCCACCTTTCCGTGGTGGAGTTGTCCCACTTCAGCTGCCATCGGCGCACGGTGTTCTGTCTCTCTTCAGTCCAGAGTTCTGATACGCTCAGTGTGACTGTTCTCCTCCGCTGGTATTAAGATCTGCGTTCCTCAGCCAGTACCTCTATTGGTAACATTCCAGCGATAACGGATACGGCGTCCTCAGACACTGTACGATAAGTACTTGCGATTCTGAAAGCACTCAGCCGGTAGACCGGTGCAATCCTCCGCCGTGATTCCTGCAGTTGCAGTGCATCAACCCAAATGGAAATGCCGTAGGTGAGCACTGACGTGACCACCGATAATAGCAAGGCTCTTCTTCTTTATTTTGGGCCTCCGATGTTAGGCATGAGGCGCGATAAGTTGGATCGGACTCCAGACGCCTTCACTTCCAAGTGCTCGGTTTACTGCTTGAAGTTAAGTCGGGCATCGTTCATCACTCCCAGGTATCGAATGAATGTCTGAGAAGTAATTTCACAAGACCCGACCTGTAGCGTTATTGTCTCGGTTTTCTTTCTGCTGGTGATCAGCACTGCTTCCGTCTTGCGCTCCGCCAGTTTCAGACCCACTGCGTCCATCCAGTGACAAATCATCTCGAAGGTCATGTCGAAACTGAAGTTTATCTCGTAAGTGTATTTTCCCGGGTTGTTCACGCAGGAAAAATCCAAACTACTTTTTAAAGCTTCTCTATCGCTCAATAATCGGGCGCCAGGCGAACCTTCACGGGAGGTTCGATGAAAACCGGCCTCTGAGGCAAACTCGTCCGCTCAGAGGACTTTTTGGCTGGACAATGGGTTGCCTAGCTAACATCAGCGTGATACGGTAGAGTGGACGAGGTCCACCAGGAGTATTACCACCACATCCTCACGAGCCTTTGCAAGCCGTGTATTATATCTTACGGCATAACTTCCCATAATGAATCAAATTCATGACCTTCTGGAGAGTCTTTCGACTGTGCCAGTGTTCATTTCCCTCCCGAGTATTTCGAGTCGGGGGAGTTTTCAGAGTCAAATGCGAATCAACCGAGACTCCTCAGAGCCTGGGGCGCCGAGATGCTGATCCGACCAAAGTAGAACACTGTTACCCACTTCACGACCATCCACACTCTCGGCCACCAGTTACCGCTTCGGTCATCGCTCGTCACCGTCTCCGGGTACTCGAATGTCGGCACATGGTCGGGTCGACAGGAGGACGATCTCTACTCCAGACCCACGGGCCCATGTGCTCGGCATTTGTTTCGCCGAGCCGGATAACGCCGGAAACAACAAAGTCGTCACTTCGTGTGCCGAAATAACTCCTTTTTTACTAGTGGGGGATGCAGGAGCATCCCCCTACGCTCGTCGTCAACGGTTATTCACCGAGGCTACGTGGAGTCCGAAACTCCTTATCATGGCTTCTTCAGCCATTCCACAATCCAGCAAACCGAGAGATTATTGCAACCTCTCGTTTCAAGCGTTCCCGTTCGACTAACTCGGAATCTTACTAGGGCCTTTTCCCCCTAGTTTGGATATCTCAGCGACGATCGGTCGTTCCGTTACCCTATCCCCACCAATCAACCCGACGGGATCGCTGGGGCACCAGTCCTCTCACCTGGCCGTTGGTGTCTACTCCGACATAGCCTATAGAATCGCCCAGTTGGACAGCCTGTACTTCGGCCCCTTTTCCCCTAGCACATGCTGGGCGAATTCTAATATGGCGATAGTCTAGTAATGCCCTCCAGACCTTCAGGGGTCGCGGTTCCACCCATAACCGCTATGCTTTAACTCTGTCATCGGTTTGTGATTCTTTTCATCTAGTCCCGGCTTCTTCAGCCGCCTCTAGATGTCGTTTCATGTCTCAATTGTAGAGTTCACGTATCTTTTTGAGGGGATTTCAACCCGTAACGAGAAAATCTCGTTACATACCTCCCTCCTTAAGAGAGGTTTCAACCCGAAACCTAGACATTCCAAGCCAAAAATCCTCCAGGAGTAACTACTCTTCACCTTCCGACTCTTCAGTCAGGGGGTCTTCCAAAGCTTCCCTACAGGGCTTCATGTCCACTATAGCGATGTCTTTGGTATTACGACCCGTCATATCAGAAACCTGGTAAAAGTTTCTGGAGTGCTTCTTGGTCACCCCGAAAGGTCCATTGAACGGTTTGTTTAAGGACGCTGAACGATGCTTGACAGCACTCGACAGCTCGTGGCCGCGAACTAGGACTAATTCGCCGACCCCGAATTCACCTTTCCTTCGGCGCAAGTTATAACTTTGTGCCTGTCGATCATTAGCTTCTGCCAATGCATGCCTAAAGACCAATCTAAGGGTGTCATGACGCTTCATGCGCTCGACCCAGGCCTCGGTCGGAGTTTCTTCAACTTCGACATCTCCTTCCAGCTTTCGTCGCAGCCAGTTTGCTGGCTCGGGCTCTCGCCCGAGATTTACGAAAGCCGGTGTTGTCTTCAGAGAACTGTGTTGGACTGTATTGTATGCAAAACGAAATGCATCCTGATGACAGTCCTAATCAGGTGATCCTGATCTACGTACGCTCGTATCATAGCTTTTAGCGAACGGTTCACTCTTTCAGTGGGGTTCGCTTGCGGGTGATACAGCGGCGTTGTTCGGTGCTTCATGTGAGTTGAAGTAGCCAAATCCTTCAAGTCCTTATTCACGAACTCGGTTCCATTATCGGTCAGCAATTCTCGTCGGGCTCCCCATCGATAAATAATGGTTTCCTCCAATGCTTTCCGTATCGTCGCACCAGTTGCTTTGCGCAACGGTCGCACTTCTATCCACTTCGTAAAGAAGTCTTGGATAACTAGGATATATTGGTGTCCTGCTTTACTCCGCGTAAAGGGACCCATGATATCCGCCGATATTCTCGACCAGGGTTTCTCCATTGCGCGAGGTCCCATCTGGCCTATCGAAGCTTGTTATTGCACATTGCAGCGCTGACATCCGTGACACGCACTTACGTACGTCATCACGTCCTCAAACATCGCTGGCCAATAATATTGATTGGCCAAGCGTTGGCAGGTCTTATCAATACCTGGGTGTCCTGCCTGCGGCAAATCGTGGCATTCGCGTATAGCGGCACGTCTCATTTCACGAGGGAGAACTAATTTCCACTCGTCCAAGTCTTGATTGTCCACCGAGGCAATTGTTTTCGGCCTCAGGTGGTACAACAGTCCTTCGGAAATTTTCCATGTAGGATATTTCTCTGGGATTCTCTCTATGTCTCGGCGGCGTCGGAGATACCATTTATCATCGGTATCTATGGCCATCGTGAGTAAATCCGTCGCTCCTTCTGGTGCGCGTGACAAAGCGTCAGGCACATGGTGAAGCGCACCCTTCCGGTGTATGATTTTGTAATCATACTCTAACAACCGGAGGTTCCATCTCCCTAGCCTTCCAGCCAGGTCTTTCATATTATGCAGCCATCTTAAGGCGCTGTGGTCCGTTATCGCTGTGAAGGGATAACCCTCCAAGTAACAACGGAACTTCACAATTGCCCACACAACCGCCAAACATTCCTGTTCAGTCACCGTGTATTTTGTTTCAGGATCCGTTAATGAGCGGGTAGCATATGCTATAACTCGCTCTTATCCATCCTGCATTTGCGTGACTACCGCACCGAGTCCAACACTGCTCGCATCCGTTTGCAGGGTAAACGGCAGTGAGAAATCGGGACATGCCAGAGTTGGAGCCGACGTCAACTGCTTTTTAGCGCTTCAAAGGCTTCCTACTGCTCTTCATTCCATAACCACGGCTGATTCTTCTTGGTCAGAAGTATCAGCGGTTGAGCTATGGTTGCAAACTCTGGTATGAATCGCCTATACCAGGAGGCCATTCCCAGAAAACGGCGAATCTGTTTCAGATTGTTCGGCACGGGAAAATCGACAATGGCCGATGTTTTCTCGGGGTCGACTTGCAGCCCTTGGCTGTTCACAACGAAGCCGAGGTATTTCACCTCGGAACGACAGAAAACACTCTTCTCTCGATTTATTGCGAGAACGTGATCTCTCAATTTATCGAGGACCTTTCCCAACCACGTGAGGTGCTCTTTGAATCTCCTTGAGACGATAATAATATCGTCCAAGTACACAAACAGGTGTGGAAACATCTCTGGACCGATCAATTTATCCAGGGCTCTTTGGAAGGTAGCGGGTGCATTTGTCAATCCGTACGGCATGCGCTCGAACTGAAAAAACCCTCTTCCCGGCACCGTGAAGGCAGTGATCTCTTTCGAGTCCTCCGCCAACGGTATTTGCCAATACGCGGCACTCAAGTCGAGTGTCGTGATATAATTGGCCTGTTGTAACTCATCGAGGATGCCGGTCATATTTGCAACCGGGCAAGCATCCTTTTTCGTTACTTCATTTACCCGGCGGAAATCGATACAAAACCGATATTTTCCGCTGGCTTTCTTAACCATCTAACTACGGGACTGTTCCAGTCACTTTGGGATGGCTTGATGACTCCATCTCGGAGCATCTCATCTACTTCCATCCACATTGATAGTTTGATATGTTCAGACACGACTCTGACCCTTTGTCGGATAGGTTCGTGCCCTCCCACATCAATCTTGTGGGGTGGTAGCTTGGAAATCGGTGGACTTCCATCATGCACTGGAATTTTTTCATCCAGGTGTCTTTGGAGTTGGCTACTTTGCTCCTCTCCAGGTACCTTCAAACCGTTACACATAGTTACGTGGCAGGCTCGGTCCACTGAGACAAACTTGAATGTTTCGTCCGGTTTGTCTCTAAAGAACCAGGATTGGTCAAAGAAATCAATGACCATCCGTGATTCTCAAAAAGTCCAATCCCAGTATAAAATCCTCGGACAGCGAAGCCATCCAAAGACTTTCAACCGTGACGGGTCTTCCCCCTAATACCAGAGGTATTTTAGAGGCCTCCTTTACCACCTCTAGTTGACTATTCGCCACTAGAACCCTTCTTGGTGGTATTCTTCTCGCACTGATACCTAGCTCGCTCAGCAGCTCGATCCCCGCTTCTCCAGCGAAGGTACGAGATGCCCCTGAGTCCACTAGAGCGCGTATTTTCCTTCCGTGAATTTCGATATTCACGTGAAAGGCAAATGTCTTGCCTTCTTTCATCGCCTGATTGATGAACTCCAGATCAAAGCTCATTTCCGGCGATGACAATGCAATGGGATCCGTCAGGAATTCTAGAGAGAGTTTTTCCACTCTCCCCTCCTCTCGAGACTCCTCTGCCACTGCCGCGGGCATTTCTACCCTCTGCATGGCAGTTTCTTCGATCTCTGGGCTAGGACTCTGCCCTGTGATCTCTTTTCCTACAGTTTCTGAGGAATTTTCCACCTCTTCCACTGGGTTTCTCTCTATTTTCCCCGAGACTTCCGGCAGCTCAGGCGAATTTTTATCACTTACGCTGCCGGTTTCCCGTTTTTTGTACGGCATTTTGGGCACTCTGGCAAGTGCACGCCTTTGGCACCGCATCCGTAACAAAATACGGTGCGTTCGGCGGTGCAAAACCTAAACGTGTGGCCCACTCGGTCGCAATTGCGACACACCAACAAGTCCCAGGTGAAATCAGCAAGTCCAGCCCTCCCTGAAGGAGCATCACGACTTTGCAAGGCGTATACTGCTTCAGTTCCCTGGAACTCGAGCTCGTCATAGATGACTTCTACAGTCTCTATGGGCTCATTGTGCTCTTCCATCTGGAGTGCTCTCAAAGATGGCTTCTCATAACCTCTGTGTTCCCTCGGGTCTTTATTCCCGAAGCTCGAGCTTTTTTGGACATAGCTCGGGCCTCAGTATGCGAAGCTTGGGCACAGGGCATGTTCTGGTTTTGGAGGGGGTCGCCACGTCAGCTCGGAGAATTAACTTATCCGGACGTAAAGCGTGCCTCTCCAATTGTTTCAACCTCGACGCTGGGCCGAGGGTGTAGCCAACGATGTACTTCAGCAACATATTGTTGTAGATGTACGTTAGCTGCTTCTCCTCGGACCACAGGGGTCAAGTGCGTCCAAACAGGCCGTTCATATTTGCTATGAACGCCCCTACACTTTCCTCCGCGCCTTGTCGGCGGTCGGCAATTTCCTTGTGCAACGCTTGCTGGAAATCCAGCGCTCTCCAATCTTTCACGGAGGGCGTGGCACGCGTCTTCCCAAGAGAAAACCTCCACGTGGCTATACCACGTGAGGGCGTTCCGTTGAGGAACCCTTTCAGGATCTTTACGAGATCGCGTTCCTTAATGCGGATTGCGTCTCTCGCATCATCAATCGCGGAGATAAAATCCTCCACGTCTACATCTGGTTGCGCAGAGAACGTTATGCCCCACCTGGTTAAATAATCAAGGGCTTTGCCAGCGCTCTCATAGCGATTTTTACGATCCTCGCGGCCGTAAAAATCGCTCTCCATAGTACTCGACTCGGAGGCTTGCCTACGACGCTCTCTGCGGCGTGCGTATCGGTCATTTCTCCCATAATCATTTCCTAGGGCTGTTCGCCCTAGGGAGGTCTCGGAATCTCAGGCTCTGGTTCTCGGACCTTCTCTTGATGGTTGGCCATTGCTGGCCCCAATTGTCCCCTCAATTCCCTGCTCAGTTTTTGCACCTGAGCAAGTATCTCATCAGCCGTTGGCGTGGCGTTGGTTACCGTCACGTCCGGAATTCCTTCCGTTGGCGTCGCAGCTCCACTAGCATTTCGGCTAGTGGTTTTGCTGCATTTTGGTCTCCCTCGCCCTCTGCGGGGAGGGGCTGCAGCTCCTATCAGTCCTAAAGTCAGGAGCTGTTCTTCTAACCTCTTCGCTTCCTCAGCGAAAATTTTCAATATCGCCATTCGAGAGGCTAGCTCTTCTGATGAGGTTTCGGCCCCTTGGCTTGGCCTGTCCTTTGGCAAGGGAAGGCTCCAATGCGTCGCAAGCGGACTGATTGGCCTTTTAGCCCTCTCCTCCTCCGAGAGCGCCCCCTTTTTCTCTGGTTTAGATTTCGAGACTGGTAGGTGGGCAGTATAGGACCCTTTATGTAAGATGGGTAATACCCTTTTATTTTTATTATTATTGTTTAGTTAATAAGTTTCTTATTATTAGGCTACTCGCATAGGTTCAGACTCGAGAAGTAGCCATTAGGGAGTTAAAATTTTGATTTTTTCAAATTCACCATAAACCCCCCAGAAAGGCCCAAAACGGCATCCCCACGAATGCACCACTCTCAGCGTTACCCAGGAGTCACGTCGGGGACGTGGTGGCGCGGCGACTCCCACGAGAAGAACGCTACACCCCCCCCATCCCTAACGACAATGGACAATTCGATAGAATTGAGACCTCCAATCATCCTCCTATGATCATTTTAATAATTATAAATTTGAATGTCTAAAATTTATGTGAATGTCTTATAAGATATTTTTTCACTATCAATTCCATTAAGGTTGTTTAGTGTCATTTATGAATATGCTGAACATATTCCATAAGTTTCTTTCCCAATTCCTCAAACCGAACATTATTTATCCCGGAGAACTCTTCAAGCACTGACATCCACAAAGACACCCCCCCGAGCCCCCCCAGGAGCGACTGATAAATCAGAAAACCTCGAAACGATTAAGGAGAAAACATCGAAATAATGTGTGAAACAACGCTTCTATTGGAACTTCGTCTTCAAATGTGCGACAAAACAAAAATTTGGCGATATTTCTATGGATATTTTGACTGGTAATTCCATACCTGGGGATGGCGTCTTTAAGGTCTCTCCATACTCTTTCAATTTGTTGTGTGTGTGCTCCTGTTTTTTTGTTTATGAATCCTTTCCTGTGATTGACAGTTTGATGGTGGTATCTGTAGTTATTAAGTCCAGAGTACCCTCGCCAACAGTCGGTCATAACCAAAGTTGTTGTTCGAATATGTTTGACTAGATTCTTCTTCAGAGTATAGAAATCACGCCTGGCAACAGGTACAATAAACGCTTTCTTTGTTTTTCTCTCGATGCCCCCAAACACCCATACTCCTTGGATATATCTGCCTCTATTGCATTTACGTGTGGCAATTTTCGTCTCGTCCAATTCCACGATATTTCCCCTTTCCCCCAACATAGCATTTCACCTAGCTTTCGCCCAGCGAGCAATAACTATTTCAATGACCTTGATATATTTATTGATAGATTTTAGTGAAATTTGTAAATGTGTTTTTTATGAATTTACGTTTAACTTTGTCAATACAAAAATATATTGCAAACAGCAGACACAATTTGCCTAGTAGGAGTCTGGAACCTGCGAAAATCGTACCGTCTCTTTGGCTCACCGAATGATCACATTGTTGTATTAATGTGTTTTTTGTGAGGTCTTATAACTTTAAATTGATTTCTACACCTGTATAATCCTTTAGAGTTGTCTAAACTCATCATTGTCCCGCATTTATCACATAAAAATTCACTTTTTAGTATGTATTTATTCCTGAGATATTCGGATATTTCACTCTCACTTTCACAGATACGTACGAATTGGAATAGCAACAAGACACTATCCTAGCGGATTAACAAGTGGGTTCAGTGGGCAGAGAGCGCGTCGTTTACAGTGACTATTCCCCCCTCCCTTACGGCAATTATCTGTAGCAGTTTGCAGATTTTTCATTTTGCGTCTATATGGTTTCCGCGCATTTATTTAATCATTTTTGTTGTTCGTTTTTCAAAATTAATCGTTCTATGTCAATAAAATTGTTAATTGTTCGGAGGGCGCTATACTTCCCCCCTACCTCGAGACTTTTCAAGCCTCGGATTCTGCACCACTACTCTCAGAAGTCACTTTTCTAGTGCGACTCCTCTGCGTTTTCTTTTTGGCCCCACGTCGGGCGCCATTTTGTAAAGATATTTTCCCGGGTTGTTCACCCAGGAAAAATCCAAACTAGTTTTTAAACTTTCTCTATCGCTCAATAATCGGGCGCCAGCCGAACCTTCGACGAAAACCGGCCTCTGAGGCAAACTCAACCACTCAGAGGACTTTTGGGCTGGACAATGGTTTGCCTAACTAACATCAGCGTGATACGGTAGAGTGGGCGAGATCCACCAGGAATATTACCACCACATCCTCACGAGCCTTTGCAATCCGTGTATTATACCTTACGGCATAACTTTCCATAATGAATTAAATTCATGACCTTCTGGAGAGTCTTTCGACTCTGCCAGTGTTCATTCTCCTCCCGAGTATTTCGACTCGAGGGAGTTTTCAGAGTCAAATGCGAATCAGCCGGGACTCCTCAGAGCCTGGGACGCTGAGAGGCTGATCCGACCAAAGTGGAACACTGTTATCCACTTCACGACCACCCAGACTCTCGGCCACCAGTTACCGCTTCGGTCATCGCTCGTCACCGTCTCCGGGTACTCGAATGTCAGCACATGGTCGTGTCGAGAGGAGGACCATCTCTACTCCAGACCCAGGGGCCCATGTGCTCGGCATTTGTTTCGCCGAGCCGGATAACGCCGGAAACAACAAAGTCGTCACTTCGTGTGCCGAAATAACTCCTTTTTTACTAGAGGGGGATGCAGGAGCAAAAAAAAATTCTAAGAGAATTAGAATTTAGAGAGAAAAAATTTCCGCTTCACCCAGCCGGGAATCGAACCCGGGTCTCCCAGATACGCGCCGGGCGCCTTAAAAAAAATGCAGGAGCATCCCCCTACGCTCGCCGCCAACGATTATTCACCGAAGCTACGTGGAGTCCGAAACTTCTTATCATGGCTTCTCTCGGTTCAAGAGCTCGCGTTCGACTAACTGGGAATCTTACTAGGGCCTTCTCCCCCTAGTCTGGATATCTCAGTGACGATAGGTCATTCCGTTACCTTATCCCCACCAATCAACCCGACGGGATCCCTGGGGCACCAGTCCTCTCACCTGGCCGTTGATCCCTAGTCTACTCCGACATAGTCTATAGAATCGCTCAGTTGGACAGCCTGTACGTCGGCCCCTTTTCTCGTAGCACATGCTGCGCGAATTCTAATATGGCGATAGTCTAGTATTGCCCACCAGACCTCCAGGGGTCGCGGTTTCACCCATAACCGATATGCCTTAGGTCTTTCATCGGTTTGTGATTCTTGTCATCTTGTCCCGGCTTCTTCAGCCGCCTCTAGATGTCGCTTGATGCCTCAATTTTAGAGTTTACGTATCTTTTTAAAGGGATTTCAACCCGTAACGAGAAAATCTCGTTACAATCTCCTCTAGGTGTTTGTCCACGATGACTACAAACACGTCATCTGCGAATGCTACGAGTTTGGCTGCCCGCGGCAATCCCAGTTTCCCGGCAGCCCATCATACATGATGTTCGACAACAGAGGAACCAGTACCGAGCCTTGAGGTCCCCCTCCAGTGACTCCGTACTTCTTGGGACCACATTCCGTGCCATACTTAAGGACTCTGCCAGCGAAATAGCTGCGGACCATTCTCTTGCAAGTATCCCGGAACGTTGAACTTCATTAAAGCCTCAATGATACGGTCCCACCTCGCTGAGTTGAAAGCATTCCTGATATCCAGAGTAATTATCAAGCAGTAGTTGTTGGTGCCACCCAGCTACCTTTTCCCTGAGGTTGCATCCCTGGCAATGTTGACTACTAGGTTGATAGCATCTAGTGTGGATCGGCCTTTCCGGAACCCATATTGGTTGTTGACTAAGAGGGGTTCAACTGCTGCTTCTATTCTCCGATGGACGATACCCTCAAAGTTCTTACCAGCGATATCAATCATGCAGAGGGGACGGTATGATGATGGGTCATCTGGAGGTTCCTTTTGGGAACAGGAATAATCTCTGTTGCTTCCACATGGCTGGGAAGGTGCCTTCCCTTAAACACTCGTTGTAGACGTCCAGGAACATATCCGGCATCGTACGAATAGCTGATTTCAGAGCGATATTGGGAATCCCATCCAGCTCAAGGGCTTTGGTGTTACCCTCTCTATTGCAGGCTTCCGTCAACTCTTCTCTGGTGATTGGTGGGACAAGTATCTCTTCTTCCTGTTCGCCAGTATATTGAAGTTCTCGTTGCTATGGGAACAGCACCGTGACGATTCTCTCCATCAAAACAGGGCACGTAGGCTATGGCATTGGTTGATTCTGTGTGTGTGTGTTTGTGTGTGTGACCAAAATTTTGTGCTACGATTATGCTCGGACGAACGAGACGATTTTTTCTTTTTTTCATGCAATCGACGCATTTCAACGTTACTTAGAGTTGATTAGATTCTGAATAACATTGACTCGGCAGTTTTTTAGATTTCCCAAGAAAACTAGCTAAAAAACGCCGAAAAATGAGTGTTTTTTGTAAATTTGATGATTTTTTCTGAACAAACGATGGAATTGATTAGTTTTTATCATAATCGATGTGGCTTCGTATCACCAACGATAGAGTGAAATTCTAGCGGAATCGTCTCAGACTTTTTTGAGTTATTCGATTACAAATTTTTACAATGTAAATTTTGGGATATTCATTTCTCCGTTAAAATGGATCCATTGCAACTTCACACTTGATCCACTTTAATACTTATCGCCTTCAATTTTTTCAACTTCAATTTTTTTAACTTCAAAATTGTCAACTGTAATTTTTTTACTTGAAAATTTTCCTACTGCAGCATTTTATAACTTCCAAATTTTCTAACCTGATTCATTTACTTTAAAGAATATATCTCTCCCTCTGGTTTGTCGTCAGGGGTAAAAATCAAATGAAAATATTGTTATGCCACTAAGATTGATTGGATAATAATCGGGATTATTCATTTTTATGATGAAATCATGGTGCGCATGATAATTTTTTAGAAGCAAAACCATAAGAAGTGAAAATTTGGTAAAATTGTAGCTTTTATGATATTACAGGATGAATGGTATAGCTCTGACGGAATCATAGGTCAGTATGATTTATTCCTCTTACCAAAATGACTAACTTTTTGAGTAGTTACCATTTGTGAAATTGGCCGGATCCATTCGGGAGCGTATTAATAATGAAATTGGTAGAAAACAAACCGGAAAAAGTAACTGTCACATGGCTTCTGCCCAAAAAGGCTACACCCCTGCTTGTTTAGGTCTATATGGGAATAATTCAATTCATAGTCCTTGATCGATACATATAATCATAGTAAGATACTTATCTTATCGGACAAAAAGTGCGTGATGAACAGTATCTAATAACCCATTTACCACAATTTTGAAATTTGAATTTGAAAATGAAAAACAAATAATTCTCGTTATGGGATCTATTTTATCGACGGCAGTTTGCCCTAGAAACCTTCTCCATCGGCTGTTTTTGCTGATAACTACTTCGTCACTGTCCTTTGCCAACAAAATTGTCGGTAAAGAAATTCCACAGAGTGATGAACAAAAGAATTAGTATGTGGGATCTTGCGTATGCACACTATTGAGGGGGCGCCACTGCAGTGCAGAAATATACTGTATCATTTATTTTATTTTTTAAATTGAATCATAATCACTCGGACCTTATATTTATCATATATTTAATGACAAGGTTTTCTCCCGAATGTTATTTAGAGCAATTAAAGATTTACTAGCCGTACGCTTCCTTAAAAGAGGATCTAAGGCCTAGTGAGATTCGGGAGAAGTTTCGGCGAGCCACATGATTTTAGGGGTCCCACTAGCCGCTGTTTGCCCTTCTTCCCTCTATTCTCCATGACACTATATAATGTAAGATACTGTTGGCAATTCCTGCATGCGAAAGTGAGAATTCGAGTTGCGCTGTCAACTCAATGGCTTGAGTGTGACCGTTCTTGTTTAGAAGATAATGGGAACGCGAAAAATGTGTATGCCAGTTCGTTGCTATGTGCATATCTTCGTAAATATTCAACGGATTAAATTAATAATTACATCAGTCGAAAGCGGATTGGTGATTTATGTAATGTGACTAAGGACAGTTTTCGTCTAAGTGAGCGCATTTTCTATTAATTGATGGAAAATCAGTTAAGGGTAGTGGAAGGGGAAGTTGTGTCGTGTATAGATACTCGGTAGCTCATCGTTTTGTTGTGAGGTTATGAGGCGCGACTTGGCCGATACGGTACCGCGTATCTCGATTATACAAAAAACATTTTGTGTACGTTACAACAGTGGATAGGCGGGTTCTGGACAGTACTTCGCCCAACCAGGTGACGCCACTGTCGTGGAAGAATTACGTCATCCCTGAGTCATTGGGAATTACGTCATCGATGAGTCATTGGGGATGACGTCACGGTTCTGAAACAACCATCACTAGGTGACAGAAGATTGCAAATACAACATTTCAACTACCGACTGTTTGACTAACACTTTTTCAACTTATCACATTTCAACTATGACATTTCAACTGTTCAGATTTAAATACATGCCATGGATCGCCATGGAAACATGGATCGGACCCAAAGTATATCGATACCGACCCCCCCCCCCAAATTCAAAATTGATATGTGGAATTGTTATCAAGCGGTAAAAATCAACGAACCATGCACGACAAATGCAATGGAAGTTTGGCATAACGGTTTCAATACACGTCTCCAAGTATGCCACGTTGCAATGCGTCGATTCATTGAAGCCCTTAAGGATGAACAGGCTGCAATGGAACTCAGATGGACGCAGACCAATGGTGGCCAGCCATCTCCAAAAATACGACAGGCATACAGAGATCATGACGCGAGAATTATGAGAATCGTTATTCGCAGAAATGCAATTGACGATATTAAAAACTATCTACGTGGAATCACTCAATGCATCTCAATATAAAATAGAAAACAGCCTTCGGAAAAAAAGCATGGGCAATTGTTTTTAAGAAACCAACTATTAATACTAAATTATTGATCTCTTGGATCGGGCGGTCGTAGCAACATAATTTTGCCAGTATATTTAAGCAAAAAAATCACTAATCGAGAAACAATCAACCTACTGATGATTGAGATCAATCGGAATAAATCTGATAAATCGTTCTTTTATTTCGCATTTGAAAATTTGAGGGCTGAAAAAGTAGGGGGTGCATTGAGAATTGACAAGCAAAAAATTTGATTCGGTGATTTTTTCAAAAATATCTCCGAAACTAAGGGAGATAGCGAATTTTAACGAAAATTTGAGAGGCGAGGGAGGGAGGAGGCCAGCTGGATAGAATTCTCGGTGTATAATAATATGAGTCCAAGGTTGACGGAAGGTTGGTGCAAGGTTGACGCAAGGTTGACGCAAGAGTGGTGCAAGGTTAAACCAGGGTTGCTGTAAGGTGGGCACACGGGTGGCCGAAGGTTAGCGCATGGTTGGTCCAAGGTTGGTGCAAAGTCGGCCTAAGATTCGTCCAATGTTCGCCCAAAGTTGGTCCAATATTGGCGCATAGTTTTTGGTTATAATTCGAAAACTGATAATGGCATCGACACCAGGTTCGAACTCGGTCTGGATAACATGAATACGAATATTTCTAGAGCAAATTCAATCGATTTGTAAAATTATGTCTTTAGTTATCGTGGCAAAACTGAATCGGTCAGACACATACACACACATTCATACATACATACGGATGTCCCCTACAAACATCGTATTCTGATCCCTGTGTCCAGAACTAGTCATCCTCACACGAAAAACTAGGAAATTTAATTTTGAAAAATGCAATGCTTCCATTCGGAAGCAATAAAGCTTTTGAAGATTATCAGCATGCTATTAGTGTAGGGAGTCAATATCAGCATATTAGGGGAGTATTCAGATTCCTATCCATAAACAAGTTCTTTTGTTAGCTGATATTTTTGAAAATTTTCGTTGCGATTCGTTTTCTATTTATGAACTGAATCCATTTCATGATTATACAGTGTCTAGATTAGCTTTCAGTACTATGCTTAAACATACAAGAGTGAATTCAGGGCATTTGACTGATCCTGAATGATATTATTCGTAGAAAAAAGTATTAGAGGTGGAGTATAGCCAATATAGCATCATACTTAGGCCAATAATCCATTCATAGGGAAATTCTACAAAGCATCTTCCGAAAGATGGTATTTAATGTATTATGATGAGTATAATTTAAATGGGGCTGCTATGAGCGTCAGTTTGCCATGTGATTCTTTCGTATGGAATGATAGTAGTTCTGCAGATATTCTTCATATTCCCAATGATTCTCTGTGTAATCTCTGGTTTGAAAACTCCATTCAGAGTTTTTTCTGTGTCGTCTCTTCCCACTCTCATTAGTTTATGCTTTTCACGAATTGCTTAACTCGCATCTGCAATTTGTTGTAACACATGCTCTCCTCATTCAAAATAGAACTTGCCGTAGCGAAGCTCTGGCTGTGACTGCTTGGCAAAATTATGCGCATTATACTTTTAGAACACAATCGAATCCTCTGCTATAATGGCCAGCATTCAATTCTCGATCTTTATCCATTACTAAGTAGGTATATTTACCGACATTTCAACATGAGGAACATATGTTCTTGAATTGATTATAATTCATACCAGTATCAACATGATCTCCATAAATGTGTTGTAAATTCTTATCATCCTGCTTGAATAAGATCAATAAATTTCTATTGTCACGTATAAGATGTTTTTGGATACGCGTATATGTTTGACATAGATAAACGCAATCAACATTTCGATGTCGTCTCATATAATCGAAAGCGCGTTTATCTTCCTTGAATGGAAAATATCTGATTGTGTTCATTGTTTCGAGAAGATGTTTCAAAAAATTGTATTTCGGTTGATTCAAAGATTTTTAATACATGTAAACATTTTCAAATCTCAAACCATTTGGATGTGTGATGAGTGCCAATAATGTATTCGCTTCACCGCAGTTGGAGTGTTATGCCCCAAAATAATATTATAATGTTGAGCAATGATTTATTTCACAAGTGAAGAAGTTGAATGATGAATTGAGTTCAACTTACTTCACTCATTGTTTTACTAAATGAGCGTTCATTTGCAACACTGTTTACCAGTATCGTAGCGTGGCACGCTCAATTGTTGTATAAGCTAGACTCACAAATATTCGGCAATTCAGTCGTCGACGTAAATCAAGCTTAATACTTATTCTGTATCATCTTGTAATCTCCTCATATTTATCGCTAATGGATAATTATGAGTTAGTTTGAATAAATAAATACCTCTATTCCTAGCGAGTAATATACCGGACTCCAGTATCGACCCACTGTAGGGAGATTTATCTCCGTAAGTAAAGAACCCCGGGAGATATCCCTAACAGGAGGGTTTACGAAAAATGACACGTACCGTATTTGGTCGGAATTGAAAATTGGTAATCTCACTTCTTGTTCTGCGAAATTCATCCTTGGTGAGTATTACTCATGACATCTCCTGTTCAACTGAGATATGCGGCAACTATTTCTACATCAGTGTGGAAATGGAGACTTACCAGCTTCAAACTACTCTCTTTCCCCGCTGTCCAGCAGCAAATCGTCAAAAATGCTTTGCAGAAACGTCCTAAAGCCTTTCTTTCTGGCTCCTAATACCGCTTTTGTCCTCCACGACGATAACAAGTGGCACTTTACCAAATTTTCCACTTATGACTGGCATGGCATCTTGGCGCACGGAGATCGACAGGAGCGTGGCGTGGCGCTGCACATACCAAATCTGCACACTATTTCCCTCATTATACTGAGTAATGTCGATAAACGTGATTCCTGATCGCAACTAAATTCAAATTTCCGTAAGCTCAACTCTCAATTAATTATTTCGCAATGGTAAGGCAGTAATTAGCCATGAAACAAAACTTATTCATTATAATCTCCTGTCGGCGGCGGTTGTCTTCGGATTGTGAGTCGGGTCGAATAAATAATGAGAATAAAAAATTTTGCGAATAATAACAACAAGAATTCTTGAATTTTCTTTAAATCAACCTGGACTATTCAAAAGGTAGCTACGATTGTGATAATTTCTTCTGACCGGTCACCCATAAACGGAACCAAACAGATTCTATCTTGAGCGATTGAGCGTAGCTGGTCTCGGTGTTGGCTCAAGGGATTTCCCGATAATCCCTCACACCCCCTTCCTTTGACAAATCCAGCTCGGTATATACATCGTTCATGGGTTGTTATTCGGTGGATTCTGAATTCCTTATCCTTCGATAACGGCAATCCTCGTCCAATGGTCAGCATTCGTCCGACCTACGACCTGGAAAGAGAGTCTCATGCTCTACACGGTCTCCCATAACTGCGCACCCTAATTTTGGGGGGGGGGGGGGAAAGAATGAAATTCGGGGTCGAAAGTTCCTATTCCACTTTGCTGTGCAACACACCCCTTCCGAGTTTTCCAACTTTGAAGTTGACCAATCTCAGCGTTGCTCCGCCCACTGGACCAATGGTTCTCAACTCAATTATTTTTGAATGAGAAAAATGGTGATTATGAAATTTTCTCTCAGGGGGAAGATCAGGGGCAGAGTCAGGGGTCCAGGAATCGCCAGGGGGTGGGGGATAGGAATCCAGCTCTAGGTGGAGGGCTCGGTGAAGACATGTCCAGGTGAAGGTCCAGGTTAAGTTTAAGTACTAGGAATTCTTCCAGGTGAGGGAAAAATTCCCGGAAGTGTTCAGGTCCAGGACTGCCAACTGTCCCAGGGAGAGGTCCAAGTTCAGGAACTATTCCAGGTAGAGGTCGAAGTTCCGCAACTGTTCCGGATGGAGGTGCAGGTTTGGCAACTGTTCCAAGTGGAGGCTCAGATTCGAGAACTGTTGTGGGTGCACCTCCAGGTCCGGCAACGGTTCCGGGTGAACGTCTCGGTCTGTACATTGTTCCAGGTGGACTTCCATATCTGGGAACGGTTCCAGGTAGAGGTGCAGCTTCAAGAACTGTTCCGGGTACACTTCCAGGTCCGGGAACGGTTGAAGGCCTGGACCTCCACTTGGAACAGTGTCCAGACCTGGACGTTCACCCAGATGCGTTCCCGGACGTGGAGGTATAGCCGAAATCGGTCCCGAACCTGCACCTCCATCTGGACCAGTTCCTAGACATGGACGTCCACCTGGAACAGTTGCTGAACCTGCACCTGCACCTGGAACAATGTCCAGGCCTGGACGATCACCCGGAACCGTTCCGATGAACGCCGCAACTCAGGGTCAGAACATCAAGGGGGAGCATACAGTAACCTGGACTCCAGCCATTGAAAAAACTTTCACGCGTAAGAAGCATGCACTAGCAGAGACCACTTTGTTGTCTCGTTGAAACATTGAAGCAGCATGTTCCTGATAGCCGCTATCCTTCTTCACCAGGAAACTCACAATTTCCTCGTAGAAACAGACGGTCTACGGCAAAGAACTAAAAGCAAATTACGAGACGGTGTTACACTTCAGACACATCTTTGAAGAACGTCACGTGACCATCTTCACAGACAACAAACCGCTGATCCACGTTTTCAAATAAAAACCAGAACGAGCTTCACCCCGGAAATTGCGAAGATTGCACTATATTGATATCTTCCGAATGGATGTCGCGTTTGGTTTCATCATTGTGCCGACGTTTCGCAAACATTGCAGTCTGCATCTTCAGAGCTATGAGCCCCGATTCTGAGCTCCGATGTATGGGGGTAGTCCTCACATACCCTCCGCTGCGATGGTGAGGGGGGAGTGGAGGGGGGATTAGTCAATCATTTTTAATTGATATAGCTGGTCAATTAATAATCAGAGAGGACGGTTTTCCAAATACATTTCACTGGATATCCTCTGACCATGGAAATTGAACAAAACGGATGTCGGCCATTTCTCAATGTTCCGGCTCGACGCAACGAAGATGGTACTCTCAGTCATGGGGTGTATCGCAATCCTCATATAGATAGGTATCTCAATGCTACCTCCCATCTTCATCTCTCCCAGAAAAACTCCGACATTAACTCCTTAATGTGCAGAGCACTCACAATCTTTCAATCCTCCAAAAATCAACAGTGATGTTGGACATCTTGAGGCAGCTCTCACGAAGGATAGATATAGCATCCAATAAATTCGAAAGATCGAACAAAAGCTACGGACCAAGCTCTTATCTCCCCAAAGAAGACTAATCCTGAGGAAAACCCGGAGAGACCTAAAGTGATCCTCCTCTCCTATTTAAGGGGCACAATGGACCGCACAAGTTAAACACTCGGTAAACACAATATCGGAACGATTTTCTAACCCCCAAGGAAGATCGGTCAGATGCTGCCAAGTGCGATCACCCTTGGGCACATCAGGAGTCTACAAGATTCTCTACTCATGCAGAAAAGTGTACATTGTAGAAACCGGAGGAAGATCAGTAGATGCATCAAGGAACGCCAGCGGTGTCCCAAATACGATCGCATAGAACAGTCTGCCCGGGCTGAAGACTGGACGAACTTTGGACATACTATCCACTATGATCAAGCAAGAATGTTGGCTACATCTCAGGGATATTTCCAAATGAAATATCGAGAGGGCCTGGAGGTCTATAAAAATCCTAACAACCTCAACAGAGACAGAGGATATCAAGTGAACCCTATTTGCAAAACCTCACGATTTTCCAATTGACCAGCAGATCAATTAAAAATGATTGAGTATTCCCCCCCCCCCCCCCCCCCCCCCCCCCCACCCCCCCCCCCC